>NW_027512524.1:0-300000 GCF_048772815.1 Callospermophilus lateralis
ATACATGAATATGAATGAATTTAGATAGTGTTTAATAAGACACATGTTTTTCATATTTTGAAAAATCTAGAGAGTATATATATATATATATATATATATATATATATATATATATACACATATAAAACTCATGGAGAAATATTACAATGAAAATTTGACAAGATTTATAACACATACCCTTGATAAAGCAGAAGGCAATTCCAAGTATATACCATGCCTCCTATTAAAGGCCTGTATTTCTATTCTGTTAGTTTTCTTTTTATCCATCATATTAGCATTAGTAGTCAGAGTCTATTAGGGTATGTTTTATTGTCGGGGATCAGTATTTCAAATGAAAATAGGAAAATAAATCTAATGTGTATGCAAATATGTTTTACACAAAAATGTTGCCACTCTCATCCAGAACAATTCCTTTACATTAACTTCACTCCAAGTAAGACACAATTAGTGGAGAGGAGTTCGAAAACCTGTGATTACATATGTGGAACTGAAAATGTTCAGGAGTTCACAACATTGGATGTGGTAGAGCAGTTTCCAAAAGTAAGGGAGAGGTTAAACACTCCACAAACTTGGAGCTCTGCTGGCCTTAAGACTTCTTGAGAAAATGCCTCTCAGGTTGGGAACATGAAATATATGAAGTTGTCAGGAGATTTAGCTTCCTCATTGTGACACCATCAAATGTGGGTCTGCATCTATGTGACCTGGAGGAAATGGTTCCTTATTTTCTAATGAACATGAGGCAGCAGTTCTGAATTCTTTCTTGGTAAACTGTGGGCACTGGGAGTTAAGTGTCTCCCCGTGTGGTCTGTGAAGCCATTTGGTCATCCTCCATTTTTGTGGTGTTTCTTACTGCTGCACTGGGAGTTTGGAATTGGCTTAATGAAATACAAGGAGTTCAACTGGGACACAATTCTGGAGGGAGCTCTGACACGTGTGATTGGTCAGGGTCTTCAGGAGAATGTTCGAACATGGGTCTATCCCACATAGCTTTCCCCTTGACTATAGCAACCAGATTCTGAACATTGCCCTGAAACCTCTCAATAAAACAAGATGCCTTTACATATAAGGGTCTGCTGCCTGCACCATATTAGTCACAAGTATTTTGGAAGCCAAAGGCAGATCCACGTGGTCCCACCACAGATATTTATTCACAAATGTATAGTCCACTGCTCTAGCCCCAATACTCAGCAGGCTCCAACTTACTGACATCTCGGTTCTATACCATTTTCATGACAACCAGTCAATCAAGGAACTGTCTGGTACACACATGATCAGCAACAGGACATCCAAAGTTTCTCCAGTGCCACCTGGTCATGGAAATTTCAAAAATTTCATGGTATTTGTATAGCCATTTTTCAAGGATGATGTTGGAGGCACTGTGGGTTTCAATTCATTCAGGAACCATTAAATGGTGAGTAAGCTCATTTCAATGAAAGCTCTGAAGAACTCTCACAGGCAAGGCTTCCCAATGAGTGCCCAAAAGTTCAAATGAAGCCAGGCTCATTGAGGTCTACAATATGAGGTACATGTGTGTTTTGAGTCTCAACTATGACTTCCAAGTCTTTCAGTAAAAAAATCATGTGTTACCCTGGCTGAGATTCCCAGTGCTCGGTGGAAAGCCACCCTGGGCCTAGATCTCAGTTTCCAAGGGCTAATCTCATGTGTGGCCTCCTATAATCCCAAAACAATTCATGGCAATACTTCTCTCAAGTCAGTTCCACAACTCAGTCTCTAAGGAGTATCAGAGCAGAGTTCAAGCCCTGGTGGACCAAGTCATCTCTTCCAACCGCCACACAAATGACCACAATTAAAACCAAAACACTCCTACATGACCCTCATCTTCTTCCATAAAGACACTCATCATAACATATGGCTGGAGGTTTCCATGAGGGGCACAGCCCAAGACAGTGTCCAAAATAAGCTCCCTTGCCCCTCATTTGCCTAAAGTCAGGGTGGCTTGGACACCCTTCTTGTGAACCAGGAGTGATCTTTAAGGGTAAAAGAAATTGAAATTAAAGTGTAAAAGTTAAAGTGTAAAAGACCGGGTTTGTAGAGTTTCTAAGATTCAAGGCCTGATTTAAAATGTAAAGGACCAGGTATTGTTAAGTTCCTATGCTACATGAAAAATCTGAAATTCCTGTTACTTGTGGGACAATTTCTGGACTGTCCAGTAAATATTCCCCCTGATCGCCTGGTTGTTTAATAACCTAGGACCCTGTGTGGCTTGGCACATATGCATCGCAGGGCCTAATCTAATCAATTTGAATCTGTACCCCGCTGTAGAACTGACCTATCCCTCCTGCCTGACATGTTCCCACCAATGAATGAACTAATCATGTTTAGGATTTGTTGTTTGATTTTCCCGCAGTGTATGATGATTTGTTAAAAGATACTGTGATATATGTAAAGTCTCGTCCTCCCCAAAAAGTGTACTTAAGCACTGCTCAACCTCAGCTCGGAGATCTGGGCTGCTCTCCCTTCTTGAGTGACCACGGAGCCCTAGCATACTGGATTGGATCCTCAATAAATGTCTTTTGCTGTTGCATGAGCCGTGGTCTCATACATGAACATGAATGAATTTAAGGAGTGTATAATAAGACACATATATTTCATATTTTGAATAATCTATAGAGTGCAGATTTTTCACAAAACACATACAGAGATATTAAAAAGTAGCAATATATATGCCAATCAAAATTCATCATGAAATACATATCATACACAGATCCAAAAATATTTATTTTACTTAACATGGATTTATGTGTAATGTTGTTCAACTAGGAAGCTCACGCATAGGTTGAATTTTCAGTTCCTACAGCGTTTAGGAGGAGTGATCTCTTCTCACAATTTGTATCTGCCAAGTAGGCCACCTCACAATAATGTACGTGTGGTACCAGGTAGGATTCTATTTGTGCATATAAAAATACATGTGCTGAATAGGCAACAGAGAAAGGGAGACAGGAATTCACATATTTGATACCTTTCAAAACACATGGAGAACTATATCAATTAAAAATTAACCAGATTTTTAACAACTACCCTTTATCATGCAAAAGGCAAGTCCAACTATACACCATGCCTCTTCTGAACTGCTTGTATTTCTATTCTGTTTGGGTTATTTTTCTCCATCATATTAGCATTAGTAGTCAGAGTCTAGTAGGGTATGCGTTAGTGTCATGGATTCAGTAATTCAAATGGAAATAAAGGAAAATGAATCCATTGTGTATGCAAATATGCACTACAAAAAAACTTTCCACTCTCATTCAGAGCAATGCCTTGACATTACCTTCACCCAAGTAAGACACAATTAGAGGACAAGAGTTAGAAAATCTGTGAATACATATCTGGAATGGAAAATGCTCAGGAGTTCACAAGCTTGGGCATTTTAGAGGAGTTTTCAAACTTAAGGGACAGGATAAACAGTCCAAATTCATGGAACTCTGCTGGCCTAAAGACTTCTTGAGAAACTGCCTCTGAGGTTGGGCACTTGAAATATATGTTGTTGTCAGGAGCTTTAGCTTCCTTTGTAGTGATACCATCAAAGATGGGTCTTCATTTATCTGACCTGGAGGACATGGTTTCTTATTTTCCAAAAGAACATGAGGCAGCAGTGCTCAATTCTTCCTTTGAAGGTAAACTGTGGCCACGGAGGGGTAAGTGTCTCCCCGTCTTGACTGTGAAGCCAATTGGCCATCCTACAATTTTCGTGGTGTTTCTTTCTGCTGCACTGGGCTTTTGGTTTTTCCTTCATGAAATACAAGGAGTTCAACTGGGACACAGTGCTGGAGCGAGTTCTGTCACGTGTGGAGGGTCAGGGTCTACAGGAGAATTCACCAACCAGACTTCTATCCCACATAACTTGCAATATTATCCATAGCAAACTGATTCTGAACATTGTCCTGAAACCTTTACATATAACAAGATGCCTTTACAGATAACGGTCGGCTAGCTGCACCATGTAAGCCACAAGCCATTTGGAAGTCAATGGCAGACCCAAATGGCCCCACCACAGATGTTTTATCATACACCTGCACACCACAGCTCTGGGCCCACTTCTCAGCACTCTCCAACTTACTGGCATCTCTGTTCTACACAATTTTCATGAAATCGAGTCAGTCAAGGCACTGTCTGGTACACTCATGATTCGCAACAAGACATCCAAAGGTTCTACAGTGCCACCTGGTCAGGGGAATTTCATGGTATTTATAGAGCCATTTTTCAAGGATGAAGTTGGAGGCACTGTGGGTTTCAATTCATTCAGGAACCATTAAATGTTGAGGAAAATAATTTCAATGAAAGCTCTAGAGAACTCTCACAGGTAAGGCTTCCCAAAGAGTGGCCAAAATACACATATATTTCATATTTTGAAAAATCTTGACTATATATATATATATATACAAACACACACAGACATTAAAAACTAGCAATATATATGCCAATCGAAATTCATCATGAAATATATATCATCCACGTATCCAAAAATATTCATTTTACTGAACATGGATTTATGTATAATGTTGTTCAACTAGGAAGCTCACCCATAGGTTGAATTTTCAGTTCCAACAGCGTTTAGGAGGAGTGAACTTTTCTCACAATTTGTATCTGCCAAGTCAGCCACCTCACAAGAATATATGTGTGATACAAGGTACAATTCTATATGTGCATATAAAAATACATGTGCTGAATAGGATACAAAGAAATGGGGGAGACAGGAATTCACATATTTGATAAGTTTAAAAATACATGGACAACTCTTTCAACAAAAAATTGACTAGATTTAAAACTCCTTCCCTATATAATGGAAAAGTTAATTCAATGGTACACCATGCCTCCTCTGATATGTTTGTTATTCTGTTCTGTTTGGGTTATTTTTCTCCATTACGTTAGGATTAGTTGTCAGAGTCTTGTAGGGTATGGGTTAGTTTAAGGGATTCAGTATTTCGAAAGGAAAATTGGAAAATGAATCCAATGTGTATGCAAATATGTGCTACACAAAAATCTTCCGACTGTCATCCACAACAATGCCTTGACCTTAACTTCGTCCCAAGTAACACATGTAGAGGAGATGAGTAAGAAAATCTGTGAATACATATCTGGAATTTAATATGCTCAGGAGTTCACAAACTTGCAGGTAGAAGGCGAGATTCCAAAAGTAAGGGACAATGTAAACCCTCCAAAAACATGGAGCTCTGCTAGCCTAAAGGCTTCTGGAAAAACTGGCTCTGATGTTGGGCTCTTGAAATATATGTTGTTGTCAGGAGCTTTAGCTTTTTTTGTAGTGAGACCATAAAAGCTGGGTCTGCATCTATGTGACCTGGAGGAGATGCTTTCTTATTTACCAATGATCATGAGGCAGCATTGCTGAATTCTCTCTTTCGGGGTCAACTGTGGCCACTTGGGGCTAAGTGTCTCCTCATGTGGACTGTGAAGCCATTTGATCATCCTCCAATTTTTGTGATATTTTTTGCTGCTACACTGGGAGTTCAGTATTTGCTTCACGAAATACAAGGAGTTCACCTGGGACACAGTGCTGGAGGGAGTTCTGTCACGTGTGGTGGGACAGGGTCTGCAGGAGAATGCACAAACCAGGCTTCTGTCCAACATAGCTTGACCCCTTGACCATAGGAACCTGATTCTGAACATTGCCCTGAAACTTATCCATATAACAAGAATCATTTACATATAAGGGTCTGCTGGCTGCACCATGTCAGTCACAAGCCATTTGGAAGCCATTGGGAAATCCACATGGAAGCACCACAGATGTTTTATCTCACACATGCCCACCTTTGCTCTAGGCCCACTATTCAGCAGGCTCCAACTTACTGGAATCTCTGTTCTACACCATTTTCATGAAACCCAGCCAATCAAGGCACTGTCTGGTACACTCATGATCACCAACAGGATATCCAATGGTTCTCCAGTGCCTCCTGGATATGGGAATTTCAAAAATTTCATGGTATTTATCGAGCCCATCTTTCAAGGTTGAAGTTGGAGGCACTGAGTGTTTCATTTAATTCGGTAACCATTAAATGGTGAAGAAGTTCATTTCAAAGAAAGATCTGGAGAACTCTCACTGCCAAGACTTCCCAAAGAGTGGCCAAAAGGCCACATGAAGCCAGGCCCATTGAGGCCTACAATGTGAAGTGCATTTGTGTTTTGACTCTCAACTATTGCTGCCAAGTGTTTCAGAATAAAATTATGTGATACCTTGGCTGAGATTCCCAGTGCTCTGTGGAAAGCCACACTGGGAATAGATCTCAGTTTCCAATGGTGACTCTCATGCGTGGCCTCCTAATATCCCAACACAATTCATGGCAATACTTCTCTGAGGTCAGTTCCAGGACTCAGTCTCTATACGGTATCACACCAGAGTTCAAGCCCAGGTGGACCCAGTCATCGCTTCCAACTTCCACACAAATAACCACAATTAAAACCAAAACACTCCCACATGGCCCTCATCTTCTTCCATATAGACACTCCTCATAACCTCTGGCTGGATGTTTCCATGAGGGGCGCAGCCCAACACAGAGTCCAAATAACCTCGCTTGCCCGTCATTTTCCTAAAGGCAGGGTGGCCTGTACACCCTTCCTGTGAACCACAAGGGATCAAAAATGCCTTCCTTTAATACTGCTCTGCTTCTCCAATTTGAGCCCTACTAACTGTCAGGTATAGATTCTTTATGTGATTTGGAGTCATGAGAAAACACAAGCATGTATGGGATAGCCTTTGCAGGGCTTAGAAGAACTCATTTGATTCAAAGGATCTCTATTCTCACTTGATGGTGGTCAGGAACCTAAGAGAGGAAGGCGAGAGACTTCATCAACAATTACTGATATTTTTCCCATTTTGGTTTTGGATGCACACATGGGATCATTCTTTAGATGCATCAGGTGCTGAGAACCTAAGCAACAGCCTCACACAGGGCCAAGAGACTGATTCAGACACATCCATTTCCAAAGAAATTAACAAAGAGCCACAGGTGATGCCCATTTATTTCCATTTTAAAACTGTTTTCTTCAGTCTTCACAAAGCGGTGTCTTGAGGCCAAGACCTTCCTCACATTCAGGGGAAGAGAAGAATTGGTTAGCAAAAAACCCAAAGCAGAGTTTCTCCACTGAGGCTTTCCTGGTCACACTGATATCTGAGTTTTTTGAGATGCTAGCCATTCCCTTTAGCTATCCATTACATGGCCTTGTCACAGAGCTTGGAGGTGGTACATATCTTGGACACAAAACCATGAGCCTATTCTGGAGAGTGGCCAGAATCAGGAAGAAAACAGGAACTTAGGAAATTAGCAGGTGTTGCCCATCCATAAGGGAAGCCACTGTCCATTCATCAATTGGGCAGAATGAATGCTGGGTAGGTTTCTACTAAACAGGACACATCCATTGATGAATTCTCTTTTCAAATGTCTACAACCACAGACACAGTGGGATACACAGACATAGAAACACTCACTTTGTGAAACGACTTACTAGGAACAGTCCACTCCAAACCAAACAAACCGCCTTTTTTACCTATTCTCAGAAAATGAGACAAAACCACAAACTCACACCCACACCCACAAAGGCACCTCCTTCCCCCAAAGAGGTCTGTGACTATCCGGAGTGTCCTCTGACTTGTGGGCCTTATTATGTTCCCTGAAATGTTCTGTCCTGTCTCAGATCTGGTCTTTTTGGCCAAATCTGTGAAGTGGTCAGGAGCCAGCTGTGAGCAACTTCCTGCTTTCTCAGGAAAGGCCCCTCTTCTGAGCTCTCCTGAAATTTGGCCATTCTCACATCAGTAGGTACCAAGAAAGACTGACTCTGTTCTTGGTAAATCCAAATAAGTGAGCCCACTGGGAATGGTACTGGGACTGCCTCTGGTAGCCTGGCTTCCTGGATCCCAAGTTCAGAGAGTTCTATCACCAAAGAAGTGAGGAAGGTCACCTCCTTTGTGAACTGAATGAGGTCACTGCTTTGGAAACCACTTTGTCCTAAAATTTGCTTCCAAGGTTCCCATGAGATGGAGGCTGCCTATATTTCCTGTGATACTTTCACAACTGAGGATTGTATATCAA
This sequence comes from Callospermophilus lateralis, assembly GCF_048772815.1. Classification (NCBI taxonomy): domain Eukaryota; kingdom Metazoa; phylum Chordata; class Mammalia; order Rodentia; family Sciuridae; genus Callospermophilus; species Callospermophilus lateralis. The sequence goes on from NW_027512524.1 coordinate 8,061, forward strand.
CCATAGGCAGCCGGGGACAGCTGTCTACACTGGACTGGTTTGGTCCATCTTCTCTACATTAAGAAGAGTGAGGCTTATTCTGACACTTCCCTTCATCCTGACAGGGTTGTTTGCCATGGAAGATGACTTTTGCTCTCTCAGGTCCTTCATAGCTGCCTACATGTTCTCCAGGGATCATTTCTGCATGGAACTTTGAGGTTCTCAGCAGGTTGAAGATCCCCTACACTCCTGTATTGGAAGACTAATTCTGTCCCTTCTCTTCTGTAAAGTTAGATTGAGGAAACATTCTATGGTTAAGGTTAATAGCAGCTTCCATTTGGGTTAGGAATCATTCTCTTGGATGAATAATGGTATTGGAATTTTGCGATATTTTCAAGAATATATAGGTGAAATATAAGTATGAAAAAAGAAATCTAGGTAATTTTTGAAGCACAGAAGGGAATTGGCCCCACTATTGGGATTCTTAGCTTTGAATTATGTTCTGCACAGGTGTCTCAGATTAATTGATATACAATGGCATAGGACCTTGTCTTTTGGATGATTGAATGTCGAAGAGAAAATCCAGTCCAAAAGGGATAGTTGGTGGATTAGGAAGATATTCGGTAGATTTAGAATGAAGAGTGTGTATAGCATTTGGACCAAAAGATCTTTAGCAATAGGGTTTTGTGTAGAGAGTGAAAGTAAATGTCAGCACATGTGAAGAGTCAGTCATAATGATGAACTGGGGAAAAAATACAGGAAATCAGATTTCAATAGAGACATTAGGAAATCAGGCAAAGTATAAAGTGAGTGATAGGATTAGACATTTTCAACAGGGTTGAGGTTGAATATGTAATTTCAGGAAGAAACAAATATGTAGTCACCAATAGGAATCACTTTTGAGAGCATTAGGCAACCTGGACATGGATTTTTTTTTAATCCATGCTCACTTTCCATTTAGGATTTGGTACAATCATAAGTGTGACCTTGCTTTTTGTTTCCACAATATTACTGTGATTAATGTATATATAGATCAGGTGACATGAGTATTTCTTCCACCATTTCTGGGAGCAATATTTTGAAGACATATAATTTAGTATTGTGGGTACAAATAGGTATACTCTGTGTTATATGAATATAAAGATAATGCATGAATAGACCATACTGTGAATAAATAATATAACTGGTTCCAAATTTAAATAATGGATTGAATTGATATCTGAATATATACTGGAAATCTTATATTGATATTCATACAATCATTCCAACCAGTTATACATCTAATGGTAATATCACTGTTATGGTTTATCATGAAGTGTGTGTGAGCTTTGCTTCTAAAATGATTATGGAAATTGAAAATAATGTGCTTGGAAAGAAGTCTCATTAAAAGAGCAGTCAAGAAACCTCGGGGAATACATATGTTCTGAAGCAGGAAGTAATTGAAAGTGAAAAAAATGCCTATAAATTTGTGAATTTGTGAATGAAATATGTATTCTATTATGTGCAAAAACTGAAGAAATATTAATGTACCAGTTTTGAATAAAAATGAATGTCAAAATACATATCATGTCCCATAGGAATCTACTTGCATTGACGTTAAACTGAGTCATTTACTATAGCAATATTAGGATTTGTATGCACCATTCACTGAAGTTAGTTTTCAGTATTAGGAAACAAATATGTATTTCAGGTGGATTAATATTTCTGAGAACATTCTTATGAAAAGTTGAATATAAATCCACATTCATGAACATCAATGAATTTAGGGAGTATATAATAAGACACATACATTTCATATTTTGAAAAATCTGGAGAGTTTATACATATATATATGCACACACACACACACACACACACACGTATACATTAAAAAGTAGCAATATATATGCCAATCGAAATACATCATGAATTATATATCATCCACAAATCCAAAAATCTTCATTTTTCTGAGCATCGATTTATGTATAATGTTGTTCAACTAGGGAGCTCACCCATAGTTTGAATTGTAAGTTCCAACAGCATTTAGGAGGAGTGATCCCTTCTCACAATTTGTATTTGCAAAGTCAGCAACCTCACAAGTATGTGCATGTGATACCAGGTAGGATTCTATATGTGAATATAAAAATGCATGTGCTGAATAGGGTACAGAGAAATGGAGACAGGAATTCTCATATTTGTTAACTTTAAAAACACATGGAGAAGGGAGGGGCAGAGCCGCCAACCGCGCCTGTAAGGTAGGCGGACCTGCGAGCCACCCGTAGAACAGGCCTAGCGGCCCGCCATCGTGAAATACACATCACCCTGGTTGGGGGTTGGGCAGAGCCACTGCACGCCTGCAAGGAACGCGGACATGCAACCCACAGGCAGAACAGGCCCAGACACCCGCGGAGGGGCAGAGACACCCCTTGCGACTTCAAGATAGGTGAACCTGCGACCCACCGGCTGAAGCGGCCCAGCTGCCTTCAGAGGGTTAGAGCCGGCCCCAGCGCCTGCGAAGTAGGTGGACCTGCGAACACCGACAGACCAGGTGCTAGGCCCCGCCAGGGTGTAGACACATAAACAGGTTTGGGGAGGGGCCGAGCCGCTGCCCGTGCCTGCAAAGCAGGTGGACCTCTCACCCAGAGGCAGAACAGACCCAGCGACCTACCAGCGTGGTAGACACATCGCCCCGGTTTGGGGGGGGCAGAGATGCCACTCACGCCTGCAATGTAGACAGCCCTGCAACCCACAGACAAAGAGGCCCAGCGGAGTGCTGAGGGGCAGAGCCGACGCCTGTGCCTGCAAGGTAGCTGGACCTGTTACCCACTGGCTGAACAGGACCAGCACCCGCAGAGGGGTAGATCAACTGCCCGCTCCTGCAAGGTAGGCGGACCAGCTACCAAGAGGCAGAACAGGCCCAGCGGCATCCTGGTGTGGTAGGCACATTGCCCCAATTGGAGGAGGGGCAGAGCCGCTGCTTACGCCTGTGAGGGAGACTTTTCAAGAATACAATAGCAATATAAACATTTAGGGGTAAAATTCAATAACACAAAAGTTTCACCAAGCCGAAAAAAACGTGAACAGTAGGGAAAGACAAGGAAAGAAAGGACCACAAGCAACGCAGGTCAAATCAACATTAGAAGAGGTAATATCTGCAGCATATGGAATGTCAGATAAAGAATCAGGATATACTTGCTTCAGATGATCTGGAGTCTCCAGGGAGACATTAGACAGCAAAATCAGACAATGAAAGATCACTTTGACAATGAATTACATAAACAAATCCAAGAAGCAAAAGATCAACTATACAGGGAGATAGAGGTTATAAAAAACACACAAACAGAAATCATAGAAATGCAGGAAGCAATAAACCAACTTAAAAACTCAATTGAGAATACTACCAGCAGAGTAGATCACTTAGAAGATAGAACATCAGACAATGAAGACAAAGTATTTCAACTTGAAAAGAACATAGAAAGCTCAGCAAGACTGTTAAGAAACCATGAGCAGAACATCCAAGAAATATGGGATAACATGAAGAGACCAAACTAAAGAGTAATTGGGATACAGGAAGGTATACAGGTCCAAACCACAGGATTAAGCAATCTATTCAATGAAATAATATGAGAAAACTTTCCAGACATGAAGAATGAGACAGAATCCCAAATCCTAGAAGCCTACAGGACGCCAAATGTGCAAAATCATAAGTGATAAACACCTAGACATATTATAATGAAGATGCCAAACATACAGAATAAAGAGAGAATTTTAAAAGCTACAAGAGAAAGGAAGCAGATTACATTTAGGGGTAAACCAATCAGGATAGCAGCTGATCTTTCAACACAGACTCTGAAAGCTAGAAGATCCTGGAATAACATTTTTCAATCACTGAAAGAAATTGGGTTCCAACCAAGAATTTTGTATCCAGCGATTTTAAGCTTCAGGATGGAAGATGAAATTAAAACCTTCCATGATAAACAAAAGTTAAAAGAATTTGCAGCTAGAAAACCATCTCTTCAAAAGATCCTTGGCAAAACATTATAGGAAGACGAAATGGAAAATAACAATGAAAACCAACAGTGGGAGGTAGTACAGTAAAGGGGCGAAAAATAATCAAAGAGAAAAACAAACCATGTTTAGTAACATAAATAAACAAATATGGCTGGAAGAACAACCCATATTTCAAAAATAACCCTAAATGTTAATGCCTTAAACTCACCAATTAAGAGACACAGGCTAGTAGAATGGATCACGAAAGAAGACCCCAAAATTTTCTGCCTACAGGAGACACATTTGATAGGAAAAGACATATATAGACTAAAGGTGAAAGGTTGGGAGAAATCATATCACTCATATTGACTTCGGAAACAAGCAGAAGTGTCCATACTCATATTAAATAAAATAGATTTCAAGACAAAGTTAATCAAAAGGGATAAAGAGGGACACTACATATTGCTCAAGGGAACCATACACCAACAAGACATAACAATCATAAATATATGTGCCCCAAACAATGGTTCAGCTATGTTAATCAAACAAACTCTTCTCAAGTTCAAGAGTCTTGTAGACCACCATACAATAATCATGGGAGATTTCAACACACCTCTCTCACTACTGGACAGATATTCCAAACAAAAGTTGAATTAGGAAACCATAGAAGTCAATAACACAATTAATAACCTAGACTTAATTAACATATATAGAATATACCACCCAACATCAAGCAGTTACACTGTTTTCTCAGCAGCACATGGATACCTCTCAAAAATATATCATATATTATGTCACAGAACAACTCTTAGACAATATAAAGGAGTATAGATAATACCAGGCATCTTATCTGATCGTAATGGAATGAAACTGAAAATCAACAATAAAAGAAGGAAGGAAAATTCATGCATCACTTGGAGAATGAACAATACGTACTGAATGATCAATGGGTTATTGAAGACATCAAGGAGAAAAATAAAAAAAAAATTCTTAGACATAAATGAAAAAGACAGACAGAACATATCAGAATCTATGGGACACATTGAAAGCAGTTCTAAGTGGAAAATTCATTGCTTGGAGTTCTTTCCTTAAAAAAAGAAAAAAAAAAAAAACAACAACAAATAAATGATCTCATAGTTCATTTCAAAATCCTAGAAAAAGAAGAGCAAAACAACAGAAAAAGAAGTAGAAGGCAAGAAATAATTAAAATCAGAGCTGAAATTAATGAAATCGAAACAAAAGAAACAATTGAAAAAATTGAAAATACTGAAAGTTGAAAAATTAATAAAATCGACAGACTCTTAGCCATGTTAATGAAGAGAAGAAGAGAGGGAACTCAAATTACTATCATAAGGGATGAAAAATGCAATATCACAACAGACACTTCTGAAATACAGAAGATAATCAGAAATTATATTAGAAGATAGTGAAGGCATCAATAAATTTCTAAAGTCATATGATCTGCCCAGATTGAGTCAGGAGGATATAGACAACCTAAGCAGACCAATATCAATTGAGAAAATAGAAGAAACCATCCAAAGACTACCAACTAAGAAAAGCCCAGGACCGAATGGGTATACAGCAGAGGAGGCCAATATCACCCTGATTCCTAAACCAGACAAAGACCCTTCAAAGAAACAAATGTACAGACCAATCTCTCTAATGAACCTAGATGCAAAAATCCTCAATAAAATTCTGGCGAATCAGATACAAAAACATATTTAAAAAATTGTGCAACATGATCAAGTAGGATTCATTCCTGGGATACAAGGCTGGTTCAATATACGGAAATCAATCAATGTTATTCACCACATCAATAGACTTAAAAATAAGAACCATATGATCACCCCAATAGATGCAGAAAAAGCATTCAATAAAGTACAGCATCCCTTTATGTTTAAAACTCTAGAAAAACTGGGATAACAGGAACATACCTCAATATTGTAAAAGCAATCTATGCTAAGCCTCAGGCTAGTATCATTCTGAATTGAGAAAAAATTGAACGCATTCCCTCTAAAATCTGGAACAAGACAGGGATGCCCTCTCTCACGATTTCTGTTCAACATAGTTCTCGAACACTGGCCAGAGAAATTAGACAAATGAAAGAAATTAAAGGCATAAAAATAGGAAAAGAAGAACTTAAATTATCACTATTTGCAGATGACATGATTCTATACCTAGTAGACCCAAAAGGGTCTACAAGAAACTATTAGAGATAATAAATGAATTCAGCAAAGTGGCATGATATAAAATCAACAATCATAAATCAAAAGCATTCCTGAATATCAGCAACAAATCCTCTGAAACGGAAATGAGGACAACCACTCCATTGAGAGTATCCTCAAAAAAAATAAAATAAAATATTTGGTTATCAACGTAACAAAAGATGTGAAAGACTTACACAATGAAAACTACAGAACCCTAAAGAGAGAAATAGAAGAAGATCTTACAAGATGGAAAAATATACCCTGTTCATGGATAGGCAGAATTAACATCATCAAAATGGCGATATTACCAAAAGTTCTCTATAGGTTTAATGCAATGCCAATCAAAATCCCAACGGCATTTCCTGTAGAAATAGATAAAACAATTATGAAATTCATATGGAATAATACAAGACCCAGTAAAGCAAAGACAACTCTAAGCAGGAAGTGTGAATCAGGCGGTATAGCGATACATGTCCTCAAACTATACTACGGAGCAACAGTAACAAAAAGAGCATGGTATTGGTACCAAAACTGGCGGGTGGACCAATGGTACAGAATAGAGGACACAGAAATCAATCCACAAAATTACAGCAATTTTATATTTGATAAAGGAGCTAAAAGCATAAACTGAAGGAAGGATAGCATCTTCAACAAATGGTGCTGGAAAAACTGGAATTACATATGTAAGAAGATGAAACTGAATCCCTTTCTCTCGCCATGCACAAAAGTTAACTCAAAATGGATCAAGGAGCTTGATATCAAATCAGCGACACGGCGTCTGATAGAAGAAAACTTTGGCTATGATCTACATACTGTGGGGTCGGGCTCCAAATTCCTCAATAGGACACCCATAGCATAAGAGTTAATAATTAGAATCTACAAACAGGACTTACTCAAACTAAATAGATTTTTCTCAGAAAAAGAAACAATAAGAGAGGTAAAAAGGGAGCCTACATCCTGGGAACAAATCTTTACTCCTCACACTTCAGATAGAGCCCTAATATCCAGAGTTATACAAAGAACTCAAAAAATTAAACAATAAGCAAATGAATTACCCAATCAACAAATGGGCCAAGGACCTGAACAGACACTTCTCAGAGGAGGACATACAATCAATCAATAAGTACATCAAAAAATTCTCACCATCTCGAGCATTCAGAGAAATGCAAAACAAACCCACCCTAAGATACCATCTCACTGCAGTAAGCTTGGCAGCCATTATGAAGTCAAACGACAACAAGTGCTGGCGAGGATGTGGGAAAAAGGGTACACCTGTACATTGCTGGTGGGACTGCAAATTGGTGCAGCAAATTTGGAAAGCAGTATGGAGATTTCTTGGAAACTTGGGAATGGAACCGCCATTTGACCCAGCAATTCCCCTTCTCGGTCTAATCCCTATAGACCCAAAAAGTGCATGCTACAGGGACACTGATAAATCTATGTTCATAGCAGCACAATTCACAATAGGAAGACTGTGGAACCAACCTAGATGTCCTTCAATAGATGAATGGATTAAAAAAACAATGTGGCATTTATACACAATGGAGTATTACTCTGCATTAAAAAATGACAAAATCATACAATCTGCAGAGAAATGGATGGCATTAGAACGTATTATGCTACGTGAAGATAGCCAATCACTAAGAAACAAATGCCAAATGCTTTCTTTGATATAAGGAGAGTAACTAAGAACAGAGTTGGGAGGAAGAGCATGAGAAGATGATTAATATTAAACAGGGGTGAGAGGTGGGAGGGAAAAGGAAAGAGAAGGAAAATTACATAGAAATGGAAGGAAACCCTCATGGTTATACAAAATTAAATACAAGATGAAGTGAGGGGAAAGGGGACAAAAACAAGTGGAAGAAATGAATTACAATAGATGGGGTAGAGAGAGAGGATTGGAGGGGAGGGGATGGGAGATAGTAGAGGACAGGAAAGGCAGCAGAATACAACAGACACTAGTATAGCAATATGTAAAATAGTGGATGTGTAACTGATGAGATACTGCAATCTGTATACGAAGAAAAATGGAAGTTCATAACCTACTTGAATCAAAGTGTGAAATATGACATGTCAAGAACTATGTAATGTTTTGTAGAGCCAACAATAAATATTAAAGGAAAAAAAAACACATGGAGAACTATTTCAATGAAAAATTGACTAGGTTTATAACACCTACACTTTATCATGCAAAAGGCAAGTCCAACTATACACCATGCCTCTTCAGAAGTGCTTGTATTTCTATTCTGTTTGGGTTATTTTTCTTCATCATATTAGGATTAGTAGTCAGAGTTTGGTAGGGTATGCGTTAGTGTCAGGGATTCAGTGTTTGGAATGGAAAATTGGAAAATGAATCCAATGTGTATGCAAATATGTGCTACACAAAAATCTTCCCACTCTCATCAAGAACAATGCCTTGACGTTACCTTCACGCCAAATAAGAAACAATTAGAGGAGAAGAGTTAGAAAATCTGTAAATACATATCTGGAATGGAAAATATTCAGGAGTTCACAAACTTGGAGGTGGTAGAGGAGTATCCCAAAGTAAGGGACAGGGTAAACACTCCACAAACATGGAGGTCTGCTGGCCTAAAGACTTCTAGAGAAACTGCCTCTGAGGATGGGCACTTGAAATATATGTTGTCAGTAGCTTTAGCTTCCTTTGCAGTGAGATCATCAAAGCTGGGTCTGCATCTATGTGACCTGGGGGACATTCTTTCTTGCTTTCCAATACACATGAGGCAGCAGTGCTGAATTCTCTCTTCGTATGTAAACTGTGGCCACTGGGGTCTAAGTGTCTCCCTGTGTGGACTGTGAAGCCTTTTGTTCATCCTCCATTTTCGTAGAGTTTCCTGCTGCAGCACTGAGAGTTTGGTATTTGCCTCACAAAATACAAGGAGTTCAACTGGAACACAGTCCTGGAGGGAGTTCTGTCATTTGTGGTTTTTCAGGGTCTACAAGAGAATGCACCAACCAGGCTTCATTCCCACATAACTTGCCCCCTTCTCCATAGCAACCTGATTCTGCACATTGCCCTGAAAACTATCCATTTAACAAGACACCTTTACATATAAGTGTCTGGTCACTGCACCGTGTCAGTGACAAACCATTTGGAAATCAATGGCAAAACCACATGGCACAACCACAGATGATTTATCACACACCTGCACACCACAGCTCAGGGCCCACTACTCAGGAGGGTCCAACTTAATGGCATCTCTGTTCTACACCATTTTCATAAATCCCAGTCAATCAAGGCACTGTCTGGTACACTCATGATCAGCAAGAGGTGCTGACAATTTAAGCCACAGTCTCACACAGGGCCCAGAGTCTGATTCAGACATAACCATTTCCAAAACAATTCATCAAAGAGGCACAGGTGATGCCCATTCATTTCCATTTGAAAATCGTTTTCTTTTGGCTTTATAAAGGGGTGGCCTGAGGCAAAGAGGTTCCTGACATTCAGGGCAACAGAACAATAGTTAAGCAAAAGGCCCTAAGCCAGGTTTCACCATAGAGACTTTCCTGGTCACACCAATATCTGAGTTTTCTGGTGTGCTCGCCATTCCTTTCAGCTAACTAGTACATGGCCATGTCACAGAGCTTGGAGGTGGTACATATCTTGGACAAAAAACCATGAGCCTTTCTGGAGAGTTGCCAGAATTCAGGAAGAATTCAAGAACTTAGGATGATACTAGGTGTTGCCCATGGATAAGTCAAGCCTCAGTCCATTCATTAATTGGGCAGGATGAATGCTGTGAAGCTTTCTACTAGACAGGACACACCCATTGAGCCATTTTCTTTTCTAATATCTACAACTAAGGACACAGTGGGATACACAGACATAGAAACAGTCTCCTTGTCAGATGACTTACTAGAAACAGTCCACTCCAAACCAAACAAACCTCCTTTTTTACCTATTCTCAGAATATGAGACAAATCCACAAACTGACATCCACACACACAAAGTCACCTCCTTCCCCAAGTATGTCTGTGACTATCCGGAGTGCCCTCTGACTAGTAGGCCATAGAATGTTCCCCAGAAATGGCCGGTCCTGTCTCAGATCTGGTCTCCTTGGCCAATTCTGTCAAGTTTTCAGGAGGCAGTGGTGAGCCATTTCCTGCCCTCTCAGGAAAGGACCCCCCTTCAAAGCTTTCTTGGCATTTGGCCACCCTCACATCAGTAGGTACCAAGAAAGACTGACTCTTTACTTGGTAAATCCAAACAAGTGAGCCCACTTGGACTGGGACTGGTACTGGCTCTTGGTGCCTGGCTTCCTGGATCACAAAATTCAGAGAGTTCCATCATGAAAAAAGTGAGGTGAGGTCACTTTCTTCAGAAAATGAATGAGGCCACTGTCTTGGACACCACTTTGTCCTAACAGTTGCTTCCTAGTGTCTCAGGAAAAGGAGGCTGCCTCTATTTCCTGTGACACTTTCACAAGTTAGAATGGTATAGAAACATAGGCACCTGGGAACAGCTCTCCACACATGCCTGGTTTCATACATCTTCCCTACATTAAGAAGAGATAGGATGATTCAGACACATCCTTTCATCCTGATCGGGTTGTTTGCAAAGGAAGATGACTTTTGCTGTCTCAGGTCCTTCATAGCTGCCTACGTCTTCTCCAGGGATCATTTCTGCATGGATTTTGAGGTACTCAGCAGGTGGAAGATCTCCTAACTTCCTGTATTGTAATACTAACTTTGTCCCTGCTCTTCTGTAAAGTGAGATTGAGTGAACAATCTCAGTTTACAGAATGGTTAGGGTTAATAGCATGTTCGATTTGGGTTATGAATCATTTTTCTGGATGAATAATGATATTGGGAACCTGTGATATTTACAAGAACATGGAGGTGAAATATAAGTATGAAAACAGAAATCTAGGTAATATTTGAAGCCCAGAAGGACTTTGGGCCCTTGATTGGGATACTTAGCTTAAATTATGTTCTGTGTGACCTTTGCATTTTGTGTCCAGAATATTAGTGTGATAATATGTATATGTAGCTAAGGTGACATGAGTATTTCTTTCACCATTTCTGTGAGCAGTATTTTGAAAACTTATAAATTAGTACTGGGGATACTATTAGGTTTACCCTGTTTTGATGAATATAGAGATGATGCATTAATAGACCATACTGTGAATAAATTATATAACTGGTTCCAAATTTAAATAATGGATTGTATTGATATCTGAAAATATATAGAAAATCTTATATTGATATACATACATTCATTCCAACCAGTTATATATCTAATTGTAATGTTAGGGTTATCATTTATCATGAATAGTGTGTGAGTTTTGCCTCAAAAATGATTATGGAATCGAAAAAAATATGTTTAGAAAGAAGTCTAGTAAAAAGACCAGTCAAGAAACATGGAGGAACATATGTCTTCTGAAGGAGGAAGTGATTGAAAGTTAACCAAATGTTTATAAATTTGTGAACTTGTGAATGAAAGGAAATATCTTATGATGTCCATGAACTGAAGAAATAATAACGTACCAGGTTTGAATAAAAATGAACTTTAACAAACACAATAGAGACATTAGGAATTCTGGCAAAGTATAGTTCGCAGTGAAAGGTTAATAAAATAAGTACTTGTCACTTCCTGTTTTTCTGTATGCTTAACAAAACACTTTTGAAATATTGAGAACTGTTTGCTAATCTTATTCCCAGAATGTGCTGTCCCCAATTGCCAAACTGCAGAATGTACTCCCTCAACCGGTTGCACGCAAACCGCTCACTCGCCCGGACCCATCAATAAACTTACCCCCCTGCGCTCTCCAAGGAAAATATATAAGCTCTGCTTAAGCTGTTCTCTGGGCTCTCTGCTCTATTCAAGTGAGCTCTGAGCCCCAGCATGCTGGACCCCCAATAAACCCTTTGCTTTTGCATGAGACAGTCTCTTGGTGGTCTCTTCCCCCGATTGTCACCGGACCTTTACATATGGAGGTTCCACTGAGATCCGGCAGCGGTGGACAAGAGACCCCAACGAACTCCTCTCAGGGTAAGTAAGGTGCCTCTTTCTGGTCAGGTTTCAGGTCAGGGCTTGGCAAAATGGATGTCAATGAAGAGCGTGAGCTCTCTCCAACGATGGCTGAGAGTCATGTCACAGAGCCACAGGCCAAGTCCCTGGGAGACGTCATAGAGGACTCAGAAAATTGAGGAACAATAGTCTCCATGACTCAGTGATATTTTGTTTCAGATTCGTTATTGCCAACCGATCGGGTTCTGCCAACTACTAAGTCCTGGTCTCAGTGTTGGACTTCCATATCCTGTCTTTATTGTCTTGTCTTGTCTGTGTCGTGTGTTGTTGCTTTTACTGTTTGTGTATCTTTCATTATGGGACAGAGCACTTCAATGCCTCTGTCTCTGACCCTTGATCACTGCACCAAAGTTTGCTTAAGGGATCAGAATCTTTCTTTTTTAGTAAAACGCTGGACCTGGCAGACTCTCTGTGCCTCAGAATGGCTCACCATTGGATTTGGATGGACCCTAGAAGGATCTTTCTACTTCCCACTAATTTAAAAAGTCAGAGATATTGTCTTTCAGCCAGGACCACACAGATACCTGTGAAGACAGATGGCCACTGCCTACCACCCCGGGGACCAGGGGAATCAACATCAATATCAAGAAAGAGACTTGTCTACATTAGACGACATCAGGTGTCATCCATGGAACCCCGCTGAAAGGGACCATAGAAGGTGCTACTTATAACACCTAAAGAAGTAAAGGTAGACAGAATCACTTCCTGGATCCATACCTCTCATCTCAAGCCTGTGCCCTGTCCAGACTCTGGCTGGAAACTGTAAAAGACAGGTAACCCTTTCAAATTGTGTATTTGCCTTGTCAATAAGGCTATAGACTCTCCCCTTGACCACCAGTAGTCCTAACCCTCATCAGCCCATTCAGCAGCAATGGCTGATCACAAATCTTACTGGACAAGAAGTATGGTCTATCTCGCATACCGCCCACTTAAGGACATGGTCGCCATCTCTCCACAGAGACATTTGTCAGCTGGCTATAGGTCTTTTCCATTGGGATATCCCTGATGAAGTGGATCCCACTAAAATTCCATTAAATCCCTTCTCTACCATAGATAATGGAAACAAATATTATGGATGTAGGGACACGCGAGCCAGATGCAGTTTGGCTAGCCTAGATTACTATGTTTGCCTGGCGGACTATCAAAGCCACAAACAGTCACGGCTGTGTTGGGGGGAAGCCGACTTCTTCTGTAAGTCATGGGGATGTGAGCATTCAGGGACTGCTTGATGGAACCCAAACTCCTCATCAAATTCTGTACACAGCATTGGCCATATCCAATTAGATAACCAAAATTGATAGCCCCCAGAGGGGTCTCTAGATCCTCAAATTCTGCGTGACCTTTTTAACTTTTGCAAGTGCTCAAAAGTGTGAAAGGAGATTCCCCTATGTGGAGGCCTTTTCCCTCCTTTGCTCACATCCTGAACTATGCTTCTCCAATAGATCCTCACCCTCAGCCATCTGCTCCATACTCTCTGCTCTTACTCGCACCTAAGCAACCTGATTTCTCCCCTCCAATTACTAGATCAAAAACCCAAACCTCCGCCCATTCTATGACCATTGCCCCCTTGTTAAGGTAGCAGGTACTGAGGTACACCTTAACCCACTCACTCCTCTCTTCTCTTGTCATTGCCTGCACCGGGTCCCACCAGGTCCTCTTACTAGCTAACACAAAGCTCAAACCAGCTGAGGAGAGCCCTCAGACCCTTATCGAACATGTAATGTAAATGGCCTTTAAAGTTGCTTTGTCATCACTGAAAACAGGTTACTAAGTATTTAAAGTCCCTCACAGGCTTTTGGGGATACTAACTCCCATCTTACCCTCTGCTCTACCTTTTGTACTGCTCAAGATTTGTTCCTAGAAAAATCCAAAACCCCTTTCCCATTATTCTTTTACATCTCTCCTACCTCATTCTCAGATCCATGGAGCTGCTCACAGCCACGCCTTCCCCGTCTTCCCCCTCTGTACCAGGCCCACAGAAATGTCTTAACTGACCTTCTCCAGAAATCTTCAACATAGCTGAATTTAGGACTTTCAGAAAAAGAGTCCCTATAAAAAATTTCTAAGTACATAAACTTCCTCTTTTCATGTTGCCCTATTCTACTTGGCCACTGGCTAAAAAAATCAGCAATCCTAAGCTAGACACCACCTTACTAGTTTTTCACAAAATATGTGAACAAGGCCTTGGCCTTGAGCTGAGGCTTCACAGAGATGGCTACATTTGTAAGATAAAGAAGTTACCAACTGGGCTCCATGGTAACAGTTGGGAGGGGGAAAAAATAAAGGGAATATAATGCTCTCCCTCACCCAGGTGTCCTTGAAAAGTTAACTTTCGCACAACAGAGGAAAAAAACAGAATACAAACTGCTTTTTGTGAACTGCTTAAGACTGTGAACTTCTGAGCCCCTTCCCTTATATGTTGGGTACAAAATTCTGAAAGTACCTAAACTTGGGGTTCCGGGGATTTAATTGATTACAAAAGAAGTAATGCCCTCTGAATCTGGTTGCAAACAAATAGGACTGTTTTCCTGTCTTTGGTACTATCTTAGGTGCCTTGCCTTGTCCGTCCCTACAACAGTATAATTCTATATACTTAAAACATTGTTTATGTTTTCATGAAGTGGTCAACAGATGTGATTAATTGTGTAGTTGTGCAAATGTTTCCCAGAGTGCTCTATCAACACAGGTTCATTTGAAGATCAAATAGGGGGGGCATAAAACCTAGTTCCACTGGGAACATATATCACTCACTTTTGCGATCCTATTAGGAATACATGTTGCTGCAAGGGTGGGCACAAGAACCACTGCCTTGGTCCATGGGACAAAACAAATGACCCAAATAGAAGCAGCTATAGACCAAAACTTAAAGATATTAGAAACCTCCATAACAGCATTGCAGGAATCTTTAACCTATCTCTCTGAAGTTGTTTTACAGAACAGTCGAGGATTGGAACTCCTCTTCATGTGAGAAGAGGGCCTTTGTTTTGCATTGATGGAAGAATGTTGTTTTTATGCCAACCATATTGGAGTTGTAAAAAAATCTATGAGTAAATTAAAAAGATGACTTGAAGAGCGTCAACGACAGAGAGAGGCCAAAAAAGGGTGTTTTGAATCTTGGTTCACAAAGTTCCCCTGGTTAACTACGCATTTATCAACCCTGGCCGGTCCAATAATAATCCTCATATTATTGATAACTATTAAACCCTGCTTGCTCAACCATGTAATTTATTTTCTCCAAGCTCAAATTGGACAAGTTAAACTAATGGTAATACCCCACTAGCAGACATAGAATGTGACACCCCCCAATGATCATTTTTATGATTAAAAGTAGCCAGAAAAAGAAGTGTCGAATGAAAGGTTAATAAAATATGTAGTTGTCACTTCCTGTTTTTCTGTACGCTTAACAAAACACTGTTGAAATCTTGAGAAATGTTTGCCAATCTTGTTCCCAGAATGTGCTGTCCCCAACTGTCAAACTGCAGAATGTACTCCTTCACCAGGTTGCATGCAAATTGACCACTCGCCCTGACACATCAATAAACTTCCCTCCCTGCACTCGCAAGGGAAAGTATTTAACCTCTGCTTAAGCTGTTCTCAGGGCTCTCTACTCTTTTCAAGTGAACTCTGAGCCCCAGCATGCTGGACCCCCAATAAACCCTTTGCTGTTACATGAGATAGACTCTTGGTGGTCTCCTCTTCCGACACTCCACCGACCTTTACTTGGATGATTGAATGTAGAAGAGAACATCCAGTCAAAAAGGGATAGTCAGTGGGATTAGGAATATAGTCTGTAGGTTTAGGAAGAAGAGTGAGTATAGGATTTGGACCAAAAGTTCTTTAGTAATAGGGTTTCGGTTAGAGAATGAATGTAAATGTCAGCACATGTGAAGAATGAGTCACAATGATGAACTGGGGAAAATATGTAGGAAAGCAGATATCAATAGAGACATTAGGAAATCAGGCAAAGTATAAAGTGAGTGATAGGATTAGACATTATCAACAGGGTTGAGTTTCAATATATAATCTTAGGAAGAAACAAATATGTAGTCACCAATAGGATTGACATTTGAGAGTATTAGGCAACCTGGACATGAATGTTTTTAATAATACAGGTTCACTTTCTATTTAGCCTTTGGTACAATCATAAGTGTGACTTTTGCATTTTGTGTTCCGAATATTACTGTGATAAAATGTATATGTAGATCAGGTGACATGAGTATTTCTTCCAAAATTTCTGGGAGCAATATTTTGAAGACGTATAAATTGAGGACTCTAGGATATGCCAACAAACAATTCTTACACAAACTTTTACCAATGTGGTTCCAAAGGTAGAGGCGCATACGCAAGGAATGCAAAGTGAACTAATTCTAACCAAAAAAAAAAAAGAAAAAAAATTGATACTTTATCTTCCACTTCTTGTGCCACTCCTGTTTCAAATTACTTAGTCTTGACTGCATGTCTCCTGCAGAAATAATCAAAATCTCTGGAATACGTCTTTTGTTTGTTTTGCTTTTGCGGTGCTGCAGATAGAACCCAGGGCCTCCACATGCTTCGGAAAGCACTTGACTGCTAAACTACATCCATGCTCCCCACCCCCACTACTTTTTTGTTGTTTTGAGAAAGGGTCTTAGTAGCTGGGATTTCAGGCATGCACTCTTGCACCAGACTCCTGAATGTATCTTGCCACTACATTTAGATGCAGAATTGGCTCAACAATAAGAAATTAAGAGGGTGTGAATAAAATAGTAATAGTGAAGAACCACTAAGAATACAGAGAAAGCACACTAAACAATACCTTTTGTTCAAATGCAATCTCTTTTAAAAGATTTTTTAAATGGATGACAATAAACTTCTGAAAAACAGACACAAATATCTTTCCTATCCTTTGCCTGAATTTCAATACTTTAAATTTTATTTTAATTACAGCTTTACTGAGATACAAATTTATATACCATGCAATCTATTGTATCACATGTGTATCTATTTTATATCCAGTATGGTTATTTCAATAAAATGACACACTAACTTTTCTGAATGAGTAGAATTACTAGTTACTACTAGGGTTCAATTCCTAGCTTTGCAAAAGCAAACAAACAAACAAACAAAGTTGGCTAACGGATCATATATTCTAATATTCCTAGCATTTTTTCAGTACAAAAAACCCACATTATCCCACAAAGGGATATGAAATAGAATTATATTTTTTCATCTGGGTTTGCTAAAGACAAGTCTATTTAGAAAATCCTGTTGTTTCAAATAATATAAAAATACTTTAATAAAGAATGCAAAATAAAAAAAATAAATTAGTATTGGGGGTACAAAGAGGTGTACCCTGTGTCTATGAATATAGAAGTAATTCATGAATTGACAATACTGTGAATAAATAATATAACTGATTCCACTTCAAATAATGGATTGATAGAATTGGTATCTGAAAATATATAAGAAATCTTATATTGATATAGAATCATTCATTCCAATGAGTTATACATCTAATGGTAATATTAGGGTTATATTCTATCATGAAAGGTGTGTGAGATCTGCTTCAAAAGTGAGAATGGAAAAGGAAAATAATGTGTTTGGAAGGAAGTCTCATGAAAAGACCAGTCAAGAAACATAGAGGAATGCATGTGTTCTGAAGTAGAAAGTGATTGAAAGTGACACAAATGCAAATAATTTTGCTAACTTGTGGATGAAATACATATCCTATGATGTGAATAAACTGAAGAAATAGTAAAGTACCAGTGTTGAATAAAAATGAACGTCAAAATGTACATCATGTCCCATAGTAATCTACTTGGATTGATGTTAAACTGGGTCAGTTACTGTAGAAATATTAGGATTTGTATGCACCATTCACTGATGTTACTTGTCAGTACTAGAAAACAAATATGTATTTCAGGTGGATGAATAATTCTGAGAATAATCTTGTGAAAAGTTTATTATAAATCCACATACATGAATATGAATGAATTTAGGGTGTGTAAAAGAAGACAGAAGTATTTCATATTTTTAAAAATTTGGAGAGTGTATAAGTATATATATATATATATACACACACACACACACACACAAACAAACAAACACATATACACACAGAGACATTGAAATGTAGCAATATATATGCCAATTGAAATTGATGTAGAAATACATATCGTCCAAAGATCCAAAAATATTTAATTTACTGAACATGGATTTGTGTATAATGTTGTTCAACTAGGAAGCTCCCCCTTAGGTTAAATTTTCAGTTCCAACAGCGTTTAGGAGGAGTGATCTCTTCTTATAATTTGTATCTGCCAAGTTAGCCACCTCACAAGAATGTACATTTGATACCAGGTAGGATTCTATATGTGCATATAAAAATGCATGTGCTGAATAGGCTACAGACAAACGGAGACAGGAATTCAAATACTTGTTAAATTTAAAAACACATGGACAACTATGTCAACAAAATATTGATTAGATTTATAACTCCTACACTATTTAATGCAAAAGGCAAGTTCAACTATACACCATGCCTCCTCTGAACTTCTTGGATTTCTATTCTGTTTGGGTTATTGTTCTCCATCATATTAGGATTAGTAGTCAGATTCTAGTAGGTTATGGGTTAGTGTCAGGAATTCAGTATTTTGAATGGAAAATTGGAAAATGAATCCAATGTGTATGCAAATATGTGCTACAAAAAAATCTTCCAACTCTCATCCACAACAATGCCTTGAAATTACCTTCACCCCAATTAAGACACAATTAGAAGAGAAGAGGTAGAAAATCTGTGAATATATACCTGTAGTGGAATATGCTCAGGAGTTCACCATTTTGGAGGTTGTAGAGCAGTTTCCAAAAGTAAGGGACAGGGTAAACACTCCACAAACATGGAGCTCTGTTGGCCAAAAGATTTCTTGAGAAACTGCCTCTGAGGGTGGGCACTTAAAATATATGTGTTTGTCAGAAGCTTTAGCTTCCTTTCTAGTGAGACCATCAAAGCTGGGTCTGTATCTATGTGACATGAAGATCTTGGTTTTTTATTTTCCAATGATCCTGAGGCAGCAGTGCTGATTTCTCTCTTTGTATGTAAACTGTGGCCACTGGGGGCTAAGTGTCACCCCATGTGGACTCTGAAGCCATTTGTTCATCCTCCAACTTTTGTGGTGTTTCTTGCTGCTGAACTGGGACATTGGTATTTGCTTCACGAAATACAATGAGTTCAACTGGAACACAGTGCTGGAGGAAGTTCTGTCACGTGTTGTGGGTCACGTTCTGCAGGAGAATGTACCAACCTGGCTTCAATACCAGATAGCTTGTCCCCTTAACCTCAGCAACCTGATTCTTAACATTACCCTGAAACCTCTCCATATAACAAAATGCCTTTACATAGAAGGGTCTGCTGGCTGCACCATGTCAGTCACAAGCCATTTGGAAGTCAATAGCAGATCCACATGGTCCCACCACAGATATTTTATCACACACTACTGCTCTAGGTCCACTACTCAGCAGGCTCCAACTTATTGGCATCGCTGTTCTAGATAATTTTTATGAAACTCAGTCAATAAAGGCCCTGGCTAGTATACTCATGATCAGCAACAGACCATTTAAGAGTTCTCCAGTGCCACCTGTTAATGGCCTCCACAGGGCTTTGAAGAACTCATTTGACCCAAAGAATGCCTAATCTCACTTGATGGAGGTCAGGAACCTTACAGAGGAAGGCAAGAGACTTCATCCACAATTACTGATCTTTTTGCCATTTTGGTTTTGAATGCACACATGGGATCTTTCTTTAGATCCATCAGGTGCTGAGAATCTAAGCTATAGCCTCACATAGGACGAAGAGGCTGATTCAGACGCATCCCTTTCCAAAGCAATTAAGCACAGAGCCACAGTTGATGCCCATTTATTTCCATTTGAAAACTGTTTTCTTCAGGATTCACAAAGGGATGGCCTGAGGCAAAGACTTTCCTGACATTCAGGGCAACAGAACAATAGCAAAAGGCCCAAAGCAGGGTTTATCCACTGAGACTTTCCTGGACACTCTGATATTAGAGTTTTCTGAGATGCTCGCCATTCCCTTCATCTATCTTGTACATGGCCATGTCACTCAGATTGGAGGTGGTACATATCTTGGACACAAAACAATGAGCCTATTCTTGAGAGTGACCAGAATTGAGGAAGAAATCAGGAACTTAGGAAGATTGCAGGTGTTGCCCATCCATAAGGCAAGGGGCAGTCCACTCCTAAATTGGGCAGGATGAATGCTGAGAAGATTTCTACTAGACAGGACACATTGATGCATTCTTTTTTCTAAGGTCTACAACCACGAACACAGTGGGTTACAAAGACATGCAAAAAATCGCCTTGTCAAACGACTTACTAGAAGCAGTCCACTCCAAACCAAACAAACCGCCTTTCCTACCTATTCTCATAAGAAGAGACTAAACCAAAAAATCACACACACACGCGCAAACGCACCTCCTTCATTCAAGTAGGTCTGTGACTATCTGGAGTGTCCTCTGACTGGTGGGCCATACTATGTTCCCCCAAAAGGCCTGTCCTGTCTCAGATCTGGTCGCGGTGAACCACTACCTGCTTTCTCAGGAAAGGCCCCTCTTCAGAGCTCTCCTGGCATTTGAAATCCTCATATCAGTAGGTACCAAGGAATACTTAGTCTATCCTTGGTTTTTCCAAACAATGGAGCCCACTGGGACTGGAACTGTGACAAGGTCTTGGTATTCTCTGTCTTCCTGGAGCCCAAGGTCAGGGAGTTTCTTCACCAAGGAAGTGAGGTAGGTCGCTTCATTCAGGAACTGAGTGAGTTTACTGCCTTTGCAAACACTTTGTCCTAACAGGTGATTGCAAGGTTCCCATGAGGTGGAGGCTGCCCCTACTTCCCGAGACAGTTTCAACAGTTAGAATGGTATATCAACCATAGGAATCCGGGAACAGCTCTCCACACAGGCCTGGTTTGGTCCCTCTTCTCTACATTAAGAAAAGAGAGGCTGATTCAGACACAATGCTTCATCCTGAGTACGTTGTTTGCCATGGAAGATGACTTTTGCTCTCTCAGGTCCTTCATAGCTGCCTATGTCTTCTCCAGGGATCGTTTCTGCTTAAAACTTTGAGGATCTCAGCATCTGGAAGATCCCCTGCATTCCTGTATTGTAAGACCAACTCTGTCGCTGCTCTTCTGTAAAGTTAGATTGAGGGAACAGTGTTTGGTTAGGCTTAATAACAGGTTGGATTTGGATTAAGAATCATTCTGAGCGATGAATAATGGTATTGGGAATGTGCGATACTTACAAGAATATTTAGGTGAAATATAAGTATGAAAACAGAAATCTAGGTAAAATTTGAAGCCCAGAAGGGCATTGGGCCTTTAATTGGGATACTTAACTTTGACTTACGTTCTGCACAGATGTCTTAAATAAATCCATATACAATGTCATAGGACCTTGTACCTTGGATGATTGAATGTCACGAGAATATCCAGTCAAAAAGCTATAGTCGGTAGGATTAGGAAAAGTGTCGGTAGGTTTAGAAAGAATAGTGATTATAGGTTTTGGAGGAAATGTTTTTAGCAATTGGGTTTCGGTTAGAAAGTGAATTTAAATGTCAGCACATGTGAAGAGTCAGTCAAAATGATAAACTGGGAAAATATTTAGGAAAGCAGAAATCAATAGAGACATTAGGATATCAGGCAAAGTATAAAGTGAGTGATAGGATTACACATTTTCAACAGGCTTGAGGTTGAATATATAATCTTAGGAGGAAACAAATATATAGTCACCAATAGGATTGACATTTGAGAGCGGTAGCAACCTGGACAGGAATATTTTTAGTAATCCATGCTCACTTTTCATTTAGGTTTTGGTACAATCATAACTGTGACCTTTGCATTTTGTTTCCAGAATATTACTGTGATAACATGTACATGTAGATCAGGTGACATGAGTATTTCTTCCACCATTTCTGGGAGCAATATTGTGAAGACGTATAAGTTAGTACTGGGGGTACAAATAGGTGTACCCTGTGTCTATGAATATAGAGATAATGCATGAATAGACCATACTGTGAATAAATAGTATTACTGGTTCCAACTTTGAATAATGGATTGAATTGATAAATGAAAATATAGAGGAAATCTTATATTGATATATATACATTCATTAAAACCAAATATACATCTAATGGTAATATTAGGGTTATGGTTCATCATGAAGAGTGTGTGAGTTTTGCTTCAAAAATGATTAAGGAAATCGAAAAAAAACCTCATGAAAAGATCAGTCAAGAAACATGGATTTATACATGTGTTCTGAAGCAGGAAGTGTGTGTGATTGAAAATGAAACAAATGCCTATTAATTTTCTAATTTCTAGATGAAATATATATTTTATGATGTGCATAAACGGAAGAAATTGCAATGTACCAGTGTTGAATAAAAATGAATTTCAAAATACACATCATGTCCCATAGAAATCTATTTGCATTGATGTTAAACTGGGTAAGTTACTGCAGAAATACAAGGATTTGTATGCACCATTCACTGAAGATAGTTCTCAGTATGAGGAAACAAATATGTTTTTCAGGTGTGTGAATATTCCTGGGAATAATCTCGTGAAAAGTTGATTAAAAATCCACATACATGAATATGAATTATTTTAGGGAGTGTATAATAAGACACATATTTCATATTTTGAAAAATCTGGAGAGTATGTATACACACACACACACAAACAGACTTTAAAAAGTAGGAATATATATGCCAATTGAAATTCACCATGAAATATATATCATCCATAGATCAGAAATATTTATTTTACTGAACATGGGTTTTTGTGTAAAGTTGTTCAACCAGGAAGCTCACCCATTGGTTGAATTTTCAGTTCCAGCATCATTTAGGAAGAGTGAACTATTCTAACAATTTGTATCTGCCAAGTGAGCCATCTCACAAGAATGTAAGTGTGATTCCAGGTAGGATTCTATATGTGCATATAAAATTACATGTGCTGAATAGGCTGCAGAGAAAGGGAGTCAGGTATTCACATATTTGTTAACTTTAGAAATACATGGAGAAATATTTCAACAGAAAATTGACTAGATTTATAACTCCTACCCTATATAATGCAAAAGGCAAGTCCCACTATACAACATGCATCCTCTGAACTGCTTATATTTCTATTCTGTTTGGGTTTTTATTCTCCATCATATTAGGATTAGTAGTCAGAGTCTAGTAATGTAGTGGTTAGTGTCATGGATTCAGTATTTCTAATGGAAATTTGGAAAATGAATCCAATGTGTATGTAAATATATGCTACACAAAAATCTTCCCACTCTCATCCAGAAAAATGCCTTGACATTACCTTCGCACCAAGAAAGACACAATTAGAGGAGAAGAATTAGAAAATGTGTGAATACATATATTCAATGAAAAATCCTCAGAAGTTCACAACCTTGGAGGTGGTAGAGGAGTTTCCAAAAGTAAGGGACAGGATAAACACTCCACAAATATGGAGCTCTGCTGGCCTAAAGACTTCTTGAGAAATGCCTCTGAGTTTGGGCACTTGAAATATATGTTGTTTTCAGGAGCTTTAGCTTCTTTCTAGTGAGACCATCAAAGCTGGGTATGCATCTATGTGACCTGGAGGACATGGCATCTTATTTTTCAATGAACATGAGGCAGCAGTGCTGGTTTCTCTCTTTGCAGGTAAACTGTGGCCACTGGGAGCTAAGTGTCTCCCCGTTTGGACTGTGAAGCAATTTGGTTATGATCCACTTTTTGTTGTGTTTCTTGCTGCTGCACTGGGAGTTTGGTGTTTGCTTCATGAAATACAAGGAGTTTATCTGGGACACAGTGCTGGAGGGAGTTCTGTCACGTGTGGTGGGTCAGTGTCTGCAGGAGAATGCACCAACCAGGCTTCTATCCACATAGCTTTCCCCCTGACCATAGCAACCTGATTCTGAACATTTCCCTGAAACCTCTGCATATAACAAGATGCCTTTACATAGAAGGGTCTGCTGCCTGCACCATGTCAGTCACAAGGCATTTGGAATCCAATGGTAGATCCTCATGGCCGTACCACTGATGTTTTATCACACACCTGCCCACCACTACTCTAGGTCCACTTCTCAGCAGACTCCAACTTACTGGCATCTGTGTTCTACACCATGTTAAAGAAACCCAGTCAATCTAGGCACTCTCTGGTATACTCATGATCAGCAACAGGACATCCAAAGGTTCTCCAGTGCCACCTGGTCATGGTAATTTTAAAAATTTCATGATATTTATGTAACCATTTTCAAGGATGAAGTTGGAGGCATTGTGGGTTTCAATTATTCAGAAACCATTAAATGGTGAGGAATCTCATTTTAATGAAAGCTCTGGAGAACTCTCACAGGCAAGGCTTCCCAAATAGTGGCCAAAACGTCACTTGAAGCCAGGCCCATTGAGGTCTAAAATGTGAGGTCCATGTGTGTTTTGACTCTCAATTGTGGCTGCCAAGTCTTTCAGAATAAAATTATGTGATTCTCTGGCTGAGATTCCCAGTGAACTGTGGAAAGTCCCCCTGGGACTAGATCTCAGCTTCCAATGGCGACTCTCATGCGTTGCCTCCGAAAATCTTAACACAATTCATGGCAATTCTTCTCTGAGGTCAGTTCAAGAACTGAGTCTCTAAGGGGAATCACACCAGAATTCAACCCAGGTTGAACCAGTAATCTCTCACAATTAAAACCTAAACACTCCCACATGACCCTCATCTTCTTCCATATAGACACTCATCATAACCTCTGGCTGGAGGTTTCCATGAGGGCACAGCCCAAGACAGTGTCCAAAATAAGCTTCCTTGTCCCTCATTTGCCTAAAGTCACGTTTGCCTGGACACCCTTCCTATGAACCAGGAGTGATCAAATAGGCCTGACATTTATACTGCTCCACTTCTCCAATTTGAGGCCTACTGACTGAGGGGTTTAAATTCTTTTTGGGAATTGGACGCATGAGAAAACACAAGAACTATGGGCAAGCCACTGCAGAGCTTTGAAGAACCCATTTGACACAAAGGATCCCTATTCTTCCTTGATGGAAGTAAGTGCCCTACCAGAGGAAGGCAAGAGACTTCATCCACAATGACTCTACTTTTAGCCATTTTGGTTTTGGATGCACATATGGAATCTTTCTTTAGATCCATAAGGTGCATAGAATCTAAGCCACAGCCTCACACAGGGCCAAGAGGCTGATTCAGACACATCCCTTTCCGAAGCAATTAAGGAAAGAGCCACAGGAGATGCACATTTATTTCCAATTGAAAAGTCTTTTGTTAAGGCTTCCAAAAGTGTTGGCCTGAGGAAAACACCTTCCTGACATTCAGGGCAACAGAAAAATATGTATGCATAAGGCCCAAAGCAGGGTTTCTCCACTGAGATATTCCTGGTCACACTGCTATCTGAGTTTTCTGAGATGCTCGGCCATTCCATTCAGCTATCCAGTACATGGCCATTTCACAGACCTTGGAGGTGGTACATATCTTGGACACACAACCATGAGTCTATTCTTGAGAGTGACCAGAATTGAGTAAGAAATCAGGAATTTAGGAAGATTGCAGGTGTTGCCCATCCATAAGGCAAGCCGCAGTCCATTCATAAATTGGGCAGGATGAATGCTGGGAAGCTTTCTACTAGACAGGACACATCCATTGATGCATTCTCTTTTCTAATGTCTACAACCACTAACACAGTGGGATACACAGACATAGAAAAACTCGCATTGTCAAAGGACTTAGAAGAATCAGATAATTCCAAACCAAACAAACCTCCTTTCCTACCTATTCTGAGAACATGAGACAAAACCACAAACCCCACCCAAACTCACAAATTCAACTTCTTCCCCCAAGTAGGTCTGTGACTATCCGGAATGTCCTCTGACTTCTGGGCCATACTGTGTTCTCCCGAAATGGCCTGTCCTGCCTCAGATCTGGTCACCTTGGCCAACTCTGTGAAGTTGTCAGGAGCCAGTGTTGAGCCACTACCTGCTTTCGCAGGAAAGGCCCCTCTTCAGAGCACTCCTGGCATTTGGCCATCCTCACATCAGTAGGTACCAAGAATGACTGACTCTGTCCTTGGTAAATCTAACAAGTGAGCCCACTGGAACTGTGACTGGGACTGGCTCTGGGTGCCTGGCTACTTGGATCACAAGTTCAGAGAGTTCCATCACCAAGGAAGTTAGGAAGGTCATTTCTTCGGGAACTGAATGAGGTCACTGCCGTGGCAACCACTTTGTCCTAACACTTGCTTCCAAGGGTCCCATGAGATGGAGGCTGCCCCTAATTCCTGAGACACTTTCAAAAGTTAGAATGGTATACCAACCATAGGTACCCAGGAACAGCTCTCCACACAGGCCCGGTTTGCTCCATCTCCTCTACGTTAAGGATAGAGAGTCTGATTCAGACTCAACCCTTCATTCTGACCAGGTTGTTTTCCATGGAAGATTACTTTTGCTCTCTCCGGTCCTTCATAGCTGCCTACATCTTCTCCAGGGATAATTTCTGCATTGACCTTTGAGGTTTTCAGCAGGTTGAAGATCCCCTACATTCCTGTATTGTAAGAACAAATCTGTCCCTGCTCTTCTGAATACTTAAATTGATGGAACAATGTATGGTTAGTGTTATTAACATGTTCAATTAAAACCAAAACACTACCACATGGCCCTTATATTCTTCCATATAGACACTCATCATTACCTCTGGCTGGAGGTTTCCACAAGGGGTGAAGCCCAAGACAGTGTCCAAAATAAGTTCCCTTGCCCCTCATTTGCCTAAAGTCTGGGTTTCCTGGACACCCTTCCTGTGAACCAGGATTGATCAAATAGGCCTGCCATTAATAATGCTCTTTTTCTCCTTTTTGAGGCCTACTGAACGTGAGGTATTGATTCTTTATGTGATTTGGAGTCATGTGAAACCCAAGCACCTTTTCTCGTCTTTGAAGAACTCATTAGACCCAAAGGATCCCTATTCATACTTGATGGAGGTGAGGAGCCTAATAGAGGAAGCAAGAGACTTCATCCACAATGTCTGATCTTTTTGCCATTTTGGTTTTGGATGCACACATGGGATCTTTCTTTAGATCCATCAGGTGCTGAGATTCTAAGCCACAGCCTCAAACAGAGCCGAGAGGATGATTTAGACACATCCTTTTCTAAAGCAATTAATCTAAGAGCCACGGGTGATGCTCATTCATTTCCATTTGACAGCAGTTTCTTCAGGCTTCACAAACTGGTGGTCTGAGGCAAATACCTACCTGACATTCAGGTCAACAGAACAGTAGGTAAGCAAAAGGCACAAAGCAGGGTTTCTCTACTGAGACTTTACTGGTCACACTGATATCTGAGTTTTCTGAGATCCTCCCCATTCATTTCAGGTATCCAGTAAATGGCCATGTCACAGAGCTGGGAGGTGGTACATATCTTGGACAAAAAAAAAATGAGCCTATTCTGGAGAATGGCCAGAATTCAGGAAGAAAACAGGAACTAAGGAAAATAGTAGGTGTTGCCCATCGATAAGGCAAGCAACAGTCCATTCATAAATTGTGCAGGATGTGTGCTGGAATGCTTTCTACTTGTCAGGACACATGCATTGATGCATTCACTTTTCTCATATCTACAACCACCGACAAAGTGGGATACACAGACATAGAATCACTCACCATGTCAAATGACTTATTAAAAACAGTCCACTCCAAACCAAACAAACTGCCTTTCCTACCTATTCTCAGAACATGAGACAAAACCATAAACTCACATCTACACCCACAAAGGCATATCTTTTACCCACATAGGTCTGTGAGTAACCAGAGTGTCCTCAGACTGATAGGCCATACTATGTTCCCCCGAAATGGCCTGTCCTGTCTCAGATCTGGTCTCCTTTACCAACTCTCTAAAGTTTTCAGGAGCCATCGGTGAGTCACTACCTGCTTTCTCAGGAAAGGCCCCTCTTCAGAGCTTTCCTGGCATTCAGTGATCCACAAGAAAGACTGACTCTGTCCTTGGTAAATCCAAACAAGTGAACCCACTGGGAAAGGGACTGGGACTGGCTCTTGGTGCCTGGCTTCCTGGATCCCAAGTTCAGAGGGTTCCATCACCAAGGAAGTGAGGTAGGTCACTTCCTTCAGGAACTGAATGAGGTCACTGCCTTGGCAACCACTTTGTTCTAACATTTGCTTCCAATGGCTCCATGACATGGAGGCTGCCCCTACTTCCTGTGTCACATTCACAAGTTAGAATGGTATACCAACCATAGGCACCCGGGAACAGTCAGAGTCTACTAGGGTATGGCTTACTGTCAGGAATTCAGTATTTCAAATAGAAAATAGGAAAATGAATCTAATGTGTATACAAATATATGCTAGACAAAAATCTTCCCACTGTCCTCTACAACAATGCCTTGATATTTCCTTCACCACAAGTAAGACACAATAAGTGGAGAATAGTTTGAAAATCTGTGAATATATATCTGGAAAAAAAATGAATGGAGTTCACAACCTTCGAGGTGGTAGAGGAATTTCCAAATGTAAAAGAAAGGATAAACACTCCACAAACATGGAGCTCTGGTGGCCTAATAAATTTTTGAGAAACTGCCTCTGAGTTTGGGCCCTTGAAATATTTGTTGTTGTCAGGAGCTTTAGCTTCCTTTGTAGTGAGACCACCAAATCTGGGTCAGCATCTATGTGACCTGGATGACATGGTTCCTTATTTTCTATTGAACATGAGGCAGCAGTTCTGAATTCTCTCTTTGTAGGTAAACTGAGGCCACTGGGGTCTAAGTGTCTAACCGTGTGGTCTGTGAAGCCATTTGGTCATACTCGAATTTTTGTGGTGTTATTTACTGCAGTACTCTGAGTTTGGTATTGGCTTCATGAAGTACAAGGAGATAAACTGGGACACAGTCCTAGAGGGAGTACTCTCATGTGTGGTGAGTGAGGGTCTGCAGGAGAATGCACCAACCAGGCTTCTATCCCAAAAAGCTTGCACCCATGTCCATAGCAACCTGATTCTGAACATTGCCATGAAACCTCTCCATATAACAAGATCCCTTTATTTGTAAGGGTCTGCTGGCTGCACCATGTCAGTCACAATCCATTTGGAAGCCAAGGGAAGATCCATGTGGCCAAACGACAGATGTTTTATCATACACCTGCCAACCACTGCTCTAGGCCCACTACTCAGCAGGCTCCAACTTTCTGGCATCTCTGTTCTACAACATTTTCATGAAACCCAGTCAATCAGGGCACTGTCTGGTATACTCATGATCAGCAACAGACATCCAAAGATTCTCTAGTGCCACCTGTTCATAGGAATATCAAAAATTTTATGGTGTTTATCTAGCCAATTTTCAAGGATGAAGTTGGAGGCACTGTGGGTTTCAATTCATTCAGGAACCATGAAATAGTGAGGAAGCTCATTTCAATGAAAGCTCGGGACAACTCTCACAGGCAAGGCTTCCCAAGGAGTGGCCAAAAGGTCACATGAAGCCAGGCCCATTGAGGTTTACAATTGAGGTCCATGTGTGTTTTGACTCTCAACTATGGCTGCTAAGTCTTTCTGAATAAAGTCATGTGATATCCTGGCTGAGAATCCCAGTGCTCTTTGGAAAGCCAACCTGAGCCTAGATCTCAGTCTCCAAGGGCAACTCTCATGTGTGGCCTCCTAAATTCCAAACACAATTTATGCCAATACGTCGCTGAGATCTGTTCCAGAACGCAGTCTCTAAAGGGAATCACACAAGAGTTAAAGCCCAGGTTGACCCTGGAATCTTTTCCAACCGTAACACAAATGACCACAATTAAACCAAAACACTCCAACATGGCCCTCATCTTCTTCCATATAGACAGTCATAATAAACTCTGGTTGGAGGTTTCCATGAGGGGCGCAGCCCAAGAGAGTGTTCAAAATAAGCTCACTTGCCACTCATTTGCCTAAAGTCAGGGTGGCATGGAAACCCTTCCTGTGAACGAGGGGTGATCAAATAGGCCTGCCATGAATACTGCTCTACTTCTCCAATTTGAGGCCTACTCTCTGTGGGGTATAGATTCTTTATGAGAATTGGGGTCATGAGAAAACCCAAGCACCTATGGGCTACCCTCTGAAGGGATTTGAAGAACCCATTTGAGTGAACCAAGGAGTTGGATCAAAAGACTTTAGATATAGGGTTTTGGTTAGAGAGTGAATGTAAATTTCAGCATATGTGAAGAGTCAGCCACAGTGATGAACTGGGGAAAATGTGTAGGAAAGCAGATATCAATAGAGATATTAGGAAATCAGGCAAAGTACAAAGAGAGTGATAGGATAAGACATTTTTAACAGGGTTGAGTTTGAATATACAATCTTAGGAAGAAACAAATATGTAGTCACCAATAGGAATGATATTCGAGATCATTAGTGAATCAGGACATGGATGTTGTTAGTAATACATGCTCACTTTCAATATAGGCTTTGGTACAATCATAAGTGTGACACTTGCATTTTTTGTCAGGAATATTACTGTGATGAAATGCATATGTATATCAGGTGACTAGAATATTTCTTCCACCATTTTTGAAAGCAATATTTTAAAGGCTTATAAATTAGTATTGGGGATACAAATAGGTATACCCTGGGTCTATGAATATAGAGATGATTCTTTAATAGACCATACTGTGAATAAATAATATAACTGGTTCAAAATTTAAATAATGGATTGAATTGATATCTGAAAATATACAAGAAATCTTACATTGATATACATACATTCATTCCGAACAGTTATACATCTAATGATAATATTAGTGTTACAGTTTATTATGAAGAGTGTGTGAGTTTTGTTTCAAAAGTGATTATGGAAATCAAAAATAATGTGTTTGGAAAGAATCTCATGAAAAGAACAGTCAAGAAACATGGAGGAATACATGTCTTCTCAAGTAGGAAGTGATTGAAATTGAACCAAATGCCTATAAATTTGTAAAATTGTGGATGAAATGATATATCCTATATTGCCCATAAACTGCAGAAATAGTAATGTACCAGTGTTGAATAAAAATGAACTTCAAAATACACATCATGTCCCATAGGTGTCTACTTGCATTGATGTTAAACTGGGTGAGTCACTGTAGAAATATTAGGATTTCTTAGCACCATTCCCTGAAGTTAGTTTTCAGTACTAGGAAACAAATATGTATTTCAGTGGATGTATATTTCTAAGAAAAATCTTGTGAAAAATTGATTATATATCCCCATACAGAAACATGAATGAATTTAGGCAGTGTATAGTAAGACACTTATATTTTATATTTTGAAAATCTGGAGACTATATATATATAGACACAAACACACACACATTATAATGTAGCAATATATATGCCAATTGAAATTCATCATGAAAAATAACTCATCTGCATTTCAAAAAATATTCATTATACTGAACATGGATTATGTATAATGTTGTTCATCTAGGAAGGTCACCCATGGGTTGAATTTTTAGTTCCAACAGCCTTTAGGAGAAGTGATCTCTTCTCACAATTTGTATCTGCCAAGTCAGCCACCTCACAAGAATGTACGTGTGAAACCAGGTAGGATTCTATTTGTGCATATAAAAATACATGTGCTTAATAGGCTAAAGAGAAAGAGAGACAGAAATTCACATATTTCTTAACTTTAAAAACACATGGAGAATTATTTCAACAAATAATTGACTAGATTTATAACTCCTACCTTATATCATGCAAAAGGCAAGTACAACTACACACCATGCCTCTTCTGAACTGCTTGTATTTCTATTCTGTTTTGGTTATTTTTCTCATCATATTAGTATTAGTAGTCAGAGTCTATAAGGGTATGGGCTAGTGTCAAGGATTCAGTATTTCGAATGAAAAATTGAAAAACGAATCCAATGTGTATGCAAATATGTGCTACAAAAAAATCTTCCTTCTCTCATATAGAACAATGACTTGACATTACCATTGCCCCAAGTAAGTCACAATTAGAGGAGAAGAGTTAGAAAATCTGTTAATATATATCTGCAATGAAAATGCTCAGGAGTGCACAACCTTGGAGGTGGTAGAGGAGTTTCCAAAAGTAAGTGACATGGGAAATACTCCACAGACATGAAGATCTGCTGGCCTAAACACTTCTTGAGAAATTGCCTTTGAGGTTGGGCACTTGAAATATATGTTGTTTTCAGGAGCTTTCGCTTCCTTTATAGTGAGACCATCTAAGCTGGGTCTGCATCTATGTGACCTGGAGGACATGGCATCTTATTTTCCAATGAACATGAGGCAGCAATGCTGAATTCTCTCTTTGTAGGTAAACTATTGCCACTGGGGGCTAAGTGTCTCCCCGTGTGGACTGTGAAACCATTTGGTCATCTTCCACTTTTCGTGGTGTTTCTTGCTGCTGCACTGGTAGTTTGGTATTGGCATCACGAAATACAAGGAGTTCAACTGGGACACAGTGCTGGAGGGAGTTCTGTCACGTGTGGTACGTGTACCCTGGTCTACAGTAGAATGCACCAACCAGGCTTCTATCCCACATAGCTTGCCCCCTTGATCATAGGAACCTGATTCTAAACATTACTCTGAAACTTCTCCATATAACAAGATGCCTTTATATACAATGGTCTGATGGCTGGGTAATATCGCAATTTTGATGATGTTAGTTCTGCCTATACATGAACAGGGTACATTTTTCCATCTTCTAACATCTTCTTCTATCTCTTTCTTTAGAGTTATGTAACTTTCATTGTATAAATCTTTCACCTCTTTTTTAGGTTGATTCCCAAGTATCTTATTTTCTATGAGGATATTGTGAATGGAGTGGTTTTCCTCATTTCAATTTCAGAAGTTTTGTTGCTGATATACAGGAATGCCTTTGATTTTTTCTTGTTGATTTAATATACTGGCACTTTGCTGAATTCATTTATTAACTCTAGCAGTTTCTTTGCTTACCCTTTAGGGTTTGTTAAATATATTATCATGTCATCCTCAAATAGCGAATATTTAAGTTCTTCTTTTTCTATTTTTATGCCTTTAATTTCTTTTGTCTGTCTAATTGCTCTGGCTAGTATTTCAAGAACTAAACTGAATAGAATTGGTGATAGAGGGCATCTCTGTCTTGTTCCAGATTTTAGAGGGAATGCCTTCAGTTTTTCTCCATTTAGGATGATGCTAGCCTGAGGTTTAGCATATATAGCTTTTACCATGTTGAGGTAAGTTCTTGTTATCCCTAATTTTTATAGTGTTTTGAACATAAAAGAATGCTGTACTTTGTCAAACCCTTTATCTACATCTATCGAGATGATCATATGGTTTTTGTCTTTAAGTCTATTGATGTGGTGGATTACATTTATTGATTTCCATAAATTGATCCAGGCTTGCATCCCAGGGATGAATCCTACTTGATCATGAAGCACAATTATTTTGATATGCTTTTGTATTCAATTCACCATGATTTTATTGAGAATTTTTGCATCCAAGTTTATTAGAGGTATTGGTCTGTAGTTTTCTTTCTTTGAAGTGTCTTTGTCTGGTTTTGGAATCAGGGTGATTTTGGCCTCATAGAATGAATTTGGAGGAACTCCTTCTTTTTCTATTTTTTGAAATTGCTTGAAAAGTATTGGTATTAATTCTTCTTTGAGGGTTTTGTAGAACTCCACTGTATACCTATCCGTTCCAGGGCTCTTTTTGGTTGGTTGTCTTTTTTTTTTTTTTTTTATTTATTTATTTTTAATTAATTTTTATTGTAGGTTGTTCAAAACATTACATAGTTTTTGATATATCATAATTCACACTTTGATTCAAGTGGGGTTGGTTGTCTTTTGATGGTTTCTTATTTTTCTTCCTTTGTTATTGGTCTATTTAAATTGTGGGTGTCTTCCTGACTCAATCTGGGCAGATCATATGACTTAAGAAATTTATCGATATCTTCTTTATCTTCTATTTTATTGGAATATAGGGTTTCAAAATACTTTCTAATTATCTTCTGTGTTTCTGTAGTGTGTGTTGTGATATTTCCATCTTTATTCCATATGTTAGTAATTTGAGTTCTCTCTCTTCTTCTCTTCGTTAGCATGGCTAAGGGCCTGTCGAACATATTTATTTTTTCAAAGAACCAACTCTTATTTATTTCAATTTTTACAATGTAGATTTTTTGTTTCAATTTCATTGATTTCTCCTCTAATTTCAATTATTTCTTGTCTTTTACTACATTTGATGTTGTTTTGCTCTTCCTTTTCTAGGTTTTTGAGGTGTAGTGTGAGTTCATTTATTTGTTGTTGTTTTTTTCTTTTTTTGAGGAAAGAATTACAAGAAATGAATTTCCCTCTTAAAACGGCTTTCATTGTGTCCCATACAATCCGGTATGTTGTGTCTCTATTGTCATTTGTCTCTAAGAATTTTTTTATCTCCTCCTTTATGTCTTCTGTAACCCACTGATCATTCAGTAACATATTGTGCATTTTCCATGTGATGTAGAATTTTTCCTTCCTTTTTTTTTCATTGATTTAAAGTTTCATTCCATTATGATCAGATATGGTGCATGGTATTATCTCCATACCTTTATATTTACTAAGAGTTTCCCTATTGCATAATATATGGTCTATACTGGAGTAGGATCAATGTGCTGCTGAGAAGAACGTGTATCCACTTGATGATGGTTGATATATTTTATATATGTTGGTTACGTATGTTGGTTACGTCTAGGTTATTGATTGTGCTATTGAGTTCTATAGTATCTTTATTCAGCTTTTGTCTGGAGGAAGGCAAGAGACTTCATCCACTATGACTGCCCTTTTTGCCATTTTAGTTTTAGATGCACACATGGGATCTTTCTTTAGATCCATCAGGTGCTGAGAATCTAAGCCACAGGCTCACACAGGGCCTAGATGCAGATTCAGAAACATCCCTTTCCAAAGCAATTAAGCAAAGAGCCACAGGTGATGCCCATTTATTTCCATATGAAAACTGTTTTCTTCAGTCTTCACAAAGGGGTTGCCGGAGGCAAAGACCTTCCTGACATTCAGGGCAACAGACAGGGAAGCAAAAGGCCCAAAGCAGGGTTTCTCCACTGAGACTTTCCTGGTCACACTGATATCTGAGTTTTCTGAGATACTCCCCATTCCCTTCAGCTATCCAGTACATTGCCATGTCACAGTGCTTGGGGTGGTACATATCTTGGACACAAAACCATGAGCGTATTCTAGAGAGTGGCCAGAATTCAGGAAGAAAACAGGTACTTAGGAAGATGGCGAGTGTTGCCCATTTATAAGGCAAGCTGCAGTTCATTCATAAATTGCACAGGATGAATGCTGGGAAGCTTTCTAGTAGACTGGACAAATCCCTTGATGCATTTTCTTTTCTAATGTCTACAACCACGGACACAATGGGATATATAGACACAGAAACACTCGCCTTGTCAAATGACTTACTAGAAACAGTCCACTCCAAAACTAACAAACCACCTTTCCTACCTATTCTGAGAACAGGAGACAAAACAACAAACCCACAACCACACCCACAAAGGCACCTCCTTCCCCCAGTAGGTCTCTGGCTATCCAGAGTGTCCTCTGACTGGTGGGCCATGATATATTCCCCCATATTGGGGTGTCCTGTCTCTGATCTGGTCTCCGTGGCCAACTCTGTGATGCTGTCAGAAGCCAGCGATGAGCCACTACCTGCTTTCTCAGGAAAGGCCCCTCTTCAGATCTTCCTGGCATTTGGCCAACCTCACATCAGCATGTACCAAGAAAGACTGACTCTGTCCTTGGTAAATCCAAACAAGTTTGACCACTGGGACTTGCACTGGGACTGGCTTTGGGTGCCTGGCTTCCTGGATCCCATGTTCAGAGAGTTTCATCACCAAGGAAGTAAGTTGAGTTCATTTCCTTCAGGAACTGAATGAGGTCACTACCCTGGCAACCACATTTTCCTAACAGTTCCTTCCGAGGGTCCCATCAGATGGAGGCTGCACCTACTTGCTCTGACATTTTCACAAGTTAGAATGGTATATCAAACATAGGCACCCGGGATCAACTCTCCACACAGGCCTGGTTTGGTCCATCTTCACTACATTAAGAAAAGAGAGGCTGATTCAGACACATCCTTTCATCATGACCAGGAT
This sequence comes from Callospermophilus lateralis, assembly GCF_048772815.1. NCBI lineage: Eukaryota > Metazoa > Chordata > Mammalia > Rodentia > Sciuridae > Callospermophilus > Callospermophilus lateralis. The sequence goes on from NW_027512524.1 coordinate 44,388, forward strand.
GTTTTCCATGTAAGATGACTTTTGCTCTCTCAGGTCCCTCATAGCTGCCTACATCTTCTCCAGGGATTATTTCTGCATGGACTTTTGATGTTGTCAGCTGGTGGAAGATGCCCTACCTTCCTGTATTGTAAGACCAACTCTGTTCCTGCTCTTCTGTAAATGAGATTGAGGGAACAGTGTATGGTTAGGGTTAATAGCATGTTCGATTTGGGTTAGGAATAATTATGCTGGATGAATAATGGTATTGGGAACCTGTGATATTTATAAGAATATAGACGTGAAATATATGTATGAGAACAGAGATCTAGGAAAGATTTGAAGCCCAGATAGGAATTGAAACCACGATTGGTATACTTAGCTTGAATTATGTTCTGCACCGAGGTCTCAGATAAATCGATATACAATGGCATAGGACTGTGTACCTCGGATGTTTGAATGTAGAATTGAACATGCAGTCAAAAAGGGATAGTCTGTAGGATTAGGAAGATAGTCAGTAGGTTTAGGAAGAATAGTGAGTATAGGAGTTGGACCAAAAGTTCTTTAGCAATAGGGTTTCAGATAGAGAGTGAATGTAAATGTCAGCACATTTGAAGTTACAGTCACAATGATGAACTGGGGACAATATGTAGAAAAGCAGATATCAATAGGGACATTAAGAAATCAGGCATAGTATAAAGTGAGTGATAGGATTAGATATTTTCAAAAGGCTTGAGGTTGAATATATAATCTTAGGAAAAAACAAATATGTAGTAACAAAGAGGATTGACATTTGAGAGCATTACTCAACCTGGACAGATGTTTTTAATAATCCATGCTCACTTTCCATTTAGGCTTTGGTACAATCATAAGTGTGACCTTTGCATTTTGTGTCCAGAATACTACTGTGATAAATGTATATGTAGATCAGGTGACATGAGTCTTTCTTCCACCATTACGGGGAGCAATATCCTGAAAACTTATAAATTAGTACTGGGGATACGAAAAGGTGTACCCTGTGTTGATGATTATTCAGATGATGCATGAATAGACCATATTGTGAATAAAGAATATAACTGGTTCCAACTTTAAATAATGGATTGAATTTGCATCTGAAAAAAAATATATGAAATCTTATATTGATATACATACATTCATTCCAACCTGTTATATATCTAATGGTAATATTAGGGTTACAGTTTATCATGAAGAGTGAGTTTTGCTTGAACAATGATAATGGAATCGAAAATAATGTGTTTAGAATGAAGTCAAGTGAAAAGACCAGTAGAGAAATATGGAGGAATACATGTGTTCTGAAATAGTAAGTAATTGAAAGTGAACCAAATGCCTATAAATTTGTGAAGTTGTGAATGAAAAAAATATATCCTATGATGTACATAAACTGAAGAAATTTTAATGTACCAGTGTTTAATAAAAATGAACTTCAAAATACACATCATGTCCCATAGAAATCTATTTGCATTGATGTTAAACTGGGTCAGTTACAGTAGAAATATTAGGATTTGTAAGCACCATTCACTGAACTTAGTTTTCAGTAGTAGGAAACCAATATGTATTTCAGGTGGTTGAGTATTTCTTAGAATAATCTTGTGTAAAGTTGATTATACACCCAAATACATGAATACGAATGAATTTAGGGAGTGTATAATAAGATACATATATTTCATATTTTGGAAATTCTGGAGAATATATATATATATATATATATATATATATATATATATATATATATATATATATATACACACAAACACACACACACAAATTAATATGTAGAAATATATATGCCAATTGAAATTCATCATAAAATATAATTCATCCACATATCCAAAAATATTCATTTTACTTAACATGGATTTATGTATAATGTTTTTTACTAGGAAGCTCACCCATAGGTTGAATTTTCAGTTCAATCAGTATTTAGGGGGAGTCATCTCTTTTCACAATTTTTATATTCCAATGTCAGTGAGCTCACAAGAATGTACGTGGGATACCAGGTAGGATAGTATATGTGCATAAAAAATACATGTGCTGAATAGGATACAGAGAAAGGGAGACAGGAATTTACATATGTGATAACTTTAAAAACTCATGAAGAAATATTATAATAAAAAGTTGACTAGATTTAAAACACATACTCTTGATAAAGCAGAAGGAAAATACAAGTATACACCATGCTTCCTATGAAAGGACTGTATTTCTATTCAGTTAGGTTTCTTTTTCTCCATCATATTAGGATTAGTAGTCAGATTCTAGTAGGGTATGGGTTGGTGTCAGGGATTCAGTATTTCAAATGGAAAATAGAAAAATTAATCTAATGTGTATGCAAACATGTACTACAGGAACAACTTCCCACTCTCTTCCAGAACAATGGCTTGACATAACCATCACTCCAAGTAAGACACAATTAGAGGAGAGGAGTTAGAAAATCTGTGAATACATATGAGAAATGTAAAATGCTCAGAAGTTCACAACACTGGAAGTAGAAGAACAGTTTCCAAAAGTAAGGGAGAGGGTAAACACTTCACAAACATGGAGCTCTGCTGGCCTAAAGACTTCTTGAGAAACTTCCTCTGTGGTTGGGCACATGAAATATTTGTAATTGTCAGGAAATTTAGTTTCGTTTGTAGTGACACCATGAAATCTGGGTCTGCATCTATGTGACCTGGAGGACATGGTTCCTTATTTTCTAATGAAAATGAGGCAGCAGTTCTGAATTCTCTCTTTGTAGGTAAACTGTGGCCACTGGGAGCTAAGTGTCTTCCCGTGTGGTCTGTGAAGCCATTTGGTCATGCTCCAATTTTCAGGGTGTTTCTTACTCCTGAACTGGGAGTTTCATATTAGATTCATGAAATACAAGGAGTTCAACTGGGACACAATGATAGAGGGAGTTCTGTCACGTGTGGTTTGTCATGGTCGACAAGAGAATGTACGAACCAGGCTTTAATCCCACATAGCTTTTCCACTTGACTATAGCAACCTGATTCTGAACATTGCCCTGAAACCTCTCCATATAAAAAGATGCCTTTACATATAAGAGTCGGCTGCCTGCACCATGTCAGTCGCAAGTCTTTTGGAAGCCAATGGAAGATCCAGGTGATCCTACCAAAAATATTAATTTACACACCTACAGTCCACTGCTCTATGCCCACTACTCAGCAGGCTCCAACTTACTGGCATCTCTGTTCTACAACATTTTCATGAAACCCAGTCAATCAAGGCACAGTTTGGTACCATCATGATCAGCAACAGGACATTCAAAGTTTATCCAGTGCCACCTGGTCATGGAAATTTCAAAAATTTCATGGTATTTATCTAGCCATTTTTCAAGGATGAAGTTGGAGGCACTGTGGGTTTCAATTAATTCAGGAACCATTAAATGGTGAGGAAGCTCATTTCAATGAAAGCTCTGGAGATCACTCACGGGGAAGGCTTCCCAAAGAGTGGCCAAAAGGTCACATGAATCCAGGCCCATTGAGGTATACAAAGTGAGATCCATGTGTGTTTGTATTCTCAACTAAGGGTCCCAAGTCTTTAAGAATTAAATCATGTGATATCCTGGCTCAGAATCCACGAGCACTGTGGAAAGCCATCCTGGGCCTAGATCTCAGATTACAAGAGTGATTCTCATGCGTGACCTCCTAAAATCCCAACACTATTTTTTGCAATACTTCTCTGAGGTCAGTTCCAGAAGTCAGTTTCTAAGGGTAATCACACCAGAGTTCAAGCTCCGGTGGACACAGTCATCTCTTCCAACTACCACACAATTGACCACAATTAAAACCAAAACACTCCCATATGGCCCTCATCTCCTTCCATATAGACACTCATCATAACCTCTGGCTGGAGGTTTCCATGAGGGGCGCAGACCAAGACAGTATCCACAATAATCTACCTTGCCCCTCATTTGCCTAAAATCAGGGTGGCCTGGACACGCTTCCTGTTAACCAGGAGTGATCAAATAGGCCTGATGTTAATACTGTTCTGCTTGTCCAATTTGAGGCCTACTGACTGTCAGATATTGATTCTTTATGTGAATTGGAGTCATGAGAAAACCCAAGCACCTATGGGCTAGCCTCTGCAGGTTTTGAAGAACTCGTTTGACCCAAAGGATTCCTATTCTCACTTGATGGAGGTCAGGAACCTTACAGAGGAAGGCGAGAGACTTCATGCCAATGACTGCTCTTTTGGCCATTTTGGTTTTGAATGCACGCATGGGAAATTTCTTTAGATCCCTCAGGTGCTGAGAATCTAACCCACTGCCTCATACAGAGCCAAGGGGCTGATTCAGACACATCCCTTTTCAAAGCAGTTGAGGAAAGAGCCACATGTATGCCCAATAATTTCCATTTGAAAACTGTTTTCTTCAGGCTTCACAAAAGGGTGGCCTGAGTCAAAGACCTTCCTGAAATTCAGGAAAACAGAACAGTAGGTAAGCAAATGGTCCAAAGCAGGGTTGCTCCACTGAGAATTTCCTGGTCACACTGATACTTGAGTTTTCTGAGATGCTTGCCATTTCTTTCAGCTATCCAGTACATGGCCAGTCACAGAGCTTGAAGGTGGTACATATCGTGAACAAAAAACCATGGTCCTATTTTGTAGAGTGGCCAGAATTCAGAAAGAAAACAGGAACTTAGGAATATAGCAGGTGTTGCGCATCAATAGGGCAAGCTACAGTCCATTCATAAATGGGGCAATTTGAATGCTGAGAAGCTTTCTACTAGACAGGACACATCCATTGATGAATTCTCTTTTCTAATGCATACAACCACGGACACAGTGAAATACTGAGACATAGAAACACTCGCCATGTCAAAAGACTTACTAGAAACACTAAACTTCAATCCAAACAAACCGACTTTAATACCTATTCTAGGAAAATGAGACAAAACCACAAACCCACAACCACACCCACAAAGGCACCTCCTTCCCCCAAGTAGGTCTGTGACTATCCAGAGTGTCCTCTGACTTGTAGGCCATAATATGTTCCCCCAAATGGGCCTGTCCTGTCTCACATCTGGTCTCCTTGGCCAACTCTGTGAAGTTCTCAGTAGCCAGCGGTGAGCCACTACCTGCTTTCTCAGGAAAAGCCCCGCTTCAGAGATTTCCTCTCATTTGGCCTTCCTCACATCTGTAGGTACCAACAAAGACTGACTCTGTCCTTGCTGAATCCAAACAAGTGAGACCACTGGGACTGGGACAGGGACTGGCTCTGGGTGCCTGGCTTCCTGGATCCCAAATTCAGAGAGTTCCATCACCAAGGAAGTTAAGTGAGGTCCCTTCCTTCAGAAATTGAATGAGGTCACTGTCTTGGCAACCACTTTGTCCTAACTGTTGCTTTCAAGGGTCCCATGATACGGAGGCTGCCCCTACTTTCTGTGACACTTTCACAAGTTAGAATGGTATATCAACAATAGGCACCCAGGAATAGATCTCCACACAGGCCTAGTTTGGTCCAACTTCTCTACGTTAAGAAGAGAAGCTGATTCATACACAACCTTTTATCCTGACCAGGTTGTTTGCCATGGAAGATGACTTTTGGTCTCTCAGGTCCTTCATAGCTGCCTACCTCTTCTCCAGGGATCATTTCTGCATGGACCTTTGAGGTTCTCAGCAGGTGGAAGATTCCCTACATTTCAGTATTGTAAGATCAACTCTTTCCCTGCTCTTCTGTAAAGTTAGATTGAGGGAACAGTGTATGGTTATGGTTAATAACATGTTCGGTTTGGGTTAGAAATCATTCTGCTGGATGAATAATGGTATTGGGAACTTGCTATGTGTATAAGAATATATAGGTGAAATATATGTATGAAAACAGAAATCTAAGTATGATTTGAAGTCCAGAAGGGCATTGGGCTCTTGATTTGGATATGCAGCTTGAATTACGTTCTGCAAAGGTGTCTCAATTAAATCGATATACAATGCCATAGGACCTTGTACCTTGGATGAATTAATGTAGAAGGAACATCTAGTCGAAAAGGGATAGTCCGTAGTGAAAGGTTAATAAAATAGGTACTTGTCACTTGCTGTTTTTCTGTATGCTTAACAAAACACTGTTGAAATCTTGAGAAATGTTTGCTAATCTTGTTTCCAGAATGTTCTGTTCCCAACTGCCAAACTGCAGAATGTACTCCCTCACTCAGTGTCATGCAAACCGCCCACATGCCCTCACCCATTAGTAAACTTCCCTCTCTTCCCTCTCCAAGGAAAGTATATAAGCTGTGCTTAAGGTGTTCTCAGGGCTCTCTGCTCTATTTAAGTGAGTTCTGAGCCACAGCATGCTGAACCCCAAATAAACCCATTGCTGTTGCATGAGACAGACTCTTGGTGGTCTCTTCCTTCGACACTCGCCCGACCTTTACATATTGAGGTTCCACCGAGTTATGGCAGTGGCAGACGAGAGACCCCAATGGGCTCCTCTCGGAGCAAGTAAGGCGCCTCTTTCTGGTTTCAGGTTTCATGTTAGGTCTTGGCAAAATCTCTGGCGATGAAGAGCCTGAGCTCCCTCCGAAGGTGGCTGAGAGACGTGTCACGGAGACACAGGGCACCTCCCTGAGGGACGCCGCAGAAAACTCGGGAAATTAAGGAACAATAGGCTCCTCAACTCAGTGATATTTTGTTTCAGATTCGGTATTGTCATCCCATCGGGTTTTGCCGGCTACTCATTCCTGGTTTCAGTGTTTGACGTCCATTGCCTGTGTTTATGGTCTTGTCTTATCTGTGTCATGTCTCCTTGCTTTTGCTGTTTGTGTACCTTTCATTATGGGACAGAGCAGTTCAATGCCTCTGTCCCTGACCCTTGATCACTGGAACAAAGTCCGCTTAAGAGCTCAGAATCTTTCTTGTTTTAGTAAAATGCTGGACCTGGCAGAATCTCTGTGCCTCAGAATGGCCCACCTTTGAATTCGGATGGCCCCTAGAAGGATCTTTCTACTTCGCACTAATTTAAAAATTCAGAGATATTATCTCAGCCGGGGACACATAGCCATCTGGATCAACAGCCATATATCTTAACTTGGCAGAACATCTGCAAATCTCCTCCTCCATGGGTGAAGCCTTTCCTTGCCTCTGCCTCTGCTCCTACTCCTTCCCCCATGATCTCTCAAACCCTCTCAACCTCCTCCTCCTCCACCCCCTGTTCTCCCCGAGTCACAGATTTGACTCTACTGGACTCTTCTTCCCTTACTAATCCCCTGCCCTTGTCCCCTAACCCACAACACCCTCAAATGGATTTCCCTGCTGCTGACTCAGCCTCTTTACCATTGGAGGAAGCTAAGCCGGTAATAGGGTCTGATAATGGACCGGTGTTCATGGCCCAGGTAAGTCAGGGGTTAGCCAGGAACCAGGGAATTAGTTGGAAGTTATATTGTGCTTATAGATACCCGAGTTCAGGACAGGCAGATAGAATAAATTGAACCATTAAAGAGACCTTAAGAAAATTAAACTTAGAGAACAGCATAAAAGATTGGACTATGCTCCTGCCTTATGCAATGTTTCATGCAAGAAATACTCCCTCTGTTTCTTTGAGTAACCTTAGCCCCTGTGAAATTCTCTATTGTTGCCCTCCTGCAGTAAGGGACCTAAGCCCGACTCAAAGACCTAACCATTCCATCCACACCCCCTTGCTTGACAGACTTAAAGCTCTAAAAAGAACTCAGTGATACCTGTGTAAACAGCTGGCCACTGCCTATCAAACTGGGGACAAAGGGACTCCACATCGATATCAAGTAAGAGACTTCATCTACGTAAGACGACGTCAGGTAACATGCTTGAAACCCCGCTGGAAAGGACCATAGCCGGTGCTACTTATAACACCTCCAGTGGTAAAGGTAGACGGAATCAATTTCTGGATCCATGCCTCTCATCTCAAGCCTGCACCCTGTCCAGACTCTGGCTGGAAACTGGAAAAGACTGGTAAAACCTTCAAATTGCGTATTCGCCATGTGGATAAGTCTGTGGACTCTCTCCTTGGCCACAAGTAGTCCTAAGCCACATCAGCCCATTCAGCAGTGATGGCTGATCACAAATCCTACTGGAAAAGAAGTATAATCTATCTCGTATACAGCCCCCTGAGGGACCTGGTGGCCATCACTCCTCCCAGACATTTGTCAGCTGGCTATAGGTCTTACCTATTGGGATATCCCTGATGAAGAGGATACCACTAAAATTCCATTAAATTACTTCTGTACCATAGATAATGGAAACAAACATCATGGATGAAGGGACATGCAAGCCAGATGCAGGTTGGCTAGCCTAGATTACTATGTTTGCCGGGCAGACTCTCAAAGCCACAGTCACGGCTGTGTGGGGGGAAAGCCGACTTCTTCTGTAAGTCATGGGGATGTGAGCAAACAGGGGCTGGCTGATGGAACCCAAACTCCTCATCAAATTCAGTACACATCATTGGCCATAGTACCAATTAGATAAGAAGAACCGATGGCCCCCAGAGGGGTCTCTAGATCCTCAAATTCTGCGTGACCTTTTTCCTCCTTCACTCACATCCTGAACTATGCTTCTCCAATAGATCCTCACCCTCAGCCTTCTGCTCCAGACACTCTGCTGTCACTCCCACCTCAGCAACCTGATTTCTCCCCTCCAATTACTAGATCAAAAACCCAAACCTCTGCCGGTTCTCAGACCATTGCCTCCTTGCTGAGGCAGCAGTTACTGAAGTACCCCTCCACCCACTCACTCCTCTCTTGTCCTGTCAGTGCCCGCACCGGGTCCCGCCAGGTCTTCTTACCAGCTAAACCAAAGCTCAAACCAGCTGAGGAGAGCCCTCAGTCCCCTATCTAAGATGTAATAAAAATGGCCTTTAAAGTTGGTTTGTCATCACTGAAAACAGTTTACTAATAATTAAACGTCCCTCATATGCGTTTTGAGATACTCACTCCCATCATCCTCTCTGCTCTACCTGTTCTACTGCTCAAGTTTTTGTTGCTAGGAAAATCTCAAACCCGTTTCCCATTATTCTTTTACATCTCTCCTTCCTCATTCTCAGATCCACGGAGCTGATCTTAGCCCACCTTCCCCGTCTTCCCCCTCTGCACTAGGCCCACAGAAAAGTCTTAACTGACCTTCTCCAGAAGTCTTCATCATAGCTGACTTTAGGACTTTCAGCAAAAGAGTCCCTATAAAAGAGTTCAATGTAGATAAACTTCCTCTTTTCGTGTTGCCCTGTTCTACTTGGCCAGTGGCTAAAAAAATCAGCACTTCTCAGGTAGACACCCTTTTACTAGTTTTTCACAAAATATGTGAACAAGGCCTCTGTCCTTGAGCTGGGGATTCACAGAGATGGCTACATTTCTAAGATAAAGAAGTTACCAACTGGTCTCCATGGTAACAGCTGGCAGGGGTAAAATAAGAAAGGGAAGAAAAAGCTCTCCCCCTCCCAGGTGTCCTTTAAAAGTTAACTTGCCCAGAACAGGGGAAAAACAGGAACAAATACTGCGTTTTTGAACTTCTGCAGACTGTCAGCTTCTGAGCACCTTCCCTTACATGTTGGGTACAAAATTCTGAAACTACCTAAACTTGAGTTTCAGGGGATTAATTGATTACAACAGAAGCAATGCCCTCTGAATCCGGTTGCAACCAAATGGGACTGTTTCCCTGTCTTTAGTGCTATCTTAGGTGCCTTGCCTTGTCCGTCCTTACAACAGAATAATTCTATATACTTAAACCTTGTTTATGTTTTCATGAAATGGTCAACAGATGTGATTAATCGTGTAATGGTGCAGATGTTTCCCAGAGTGCTATATTATGAAGCAGGTTCATTTGAAGATCAAATAGGGGGACATACAACCAGGTTCCACTGGGAGCATATATCCCTCACTTTAGCCATCATATTAGGAATAGGATTTGCTGCACGGGTGGGCCCAGGAACCACTGCCCTTGTCCATGTGACACAATAAATGACCCAATTAGAAGCAGCAATAGACCAAAACTAAGATATTGGAAACCACCATCAGAGCTTTGCATGAAACTTTAACCTCTCTCTCTGAAGTTGTTTTACAGAACAGTTGAGGTTTGGACCTCCTCTTCATTAAAGAAGGGGGCCTTTGTGCTGCATTGAGGGAAGAATGTTGTTTTTATGCCGAACATACTGGAGTTGTAATAAAATCTATGAGTAAATTAAAAAGACACATTAAAGAGCATCAACAAGAGGGAGAGAGACCCAAAAAGGGTTGTTTGAGTCTTGGTTCACACAGTGCCCCTGGTTAACTACGTTTTTATCACCCTGGCCGGTCCAATAATAATCCTCATATTATTGATAACTATAAAACCCTGTTTTCTCAACCGTGTAATTTCTTTTCTCCAGGCTCAAATTGGACGAGTTAAACTTATGGTAATACCCCACTAGGAGACATAGAATGTGAAACCCCCCAATGATAATTTTTATGATTAAAAGTAGCCAGAAAAAGAAGTGAGGAATGAAAGGTTAATAAAATAAGTACTTGTCACTTCCTGTATTTCCCTATGCTTAACAAAAAACTGTTGAAATCTTGAGAAATGCTTGCAAAACTTGTTCCCAAAATGTGCTGTCCCCAATTGCCAAACTACAGAATGTACTCCCTCACCCAGTTGCATGCAAACTGCCCACTCGTCGTGACCCATCAATAAACTTCCCTCCCTGCCTTCTCCAGGGAAAGTATACAAACTCTACTTAAGCTATTCTCAGGGCTATCTGCTCTATTAAAGTGAGCTCTGAGCCCCAGCATGCTGGAAACCCAATAAACCTTTTGCTGTATCATGAGTACTCTGTTGGTTGTCTCCTTCTCCGAAGCTTGCCCGACATTTACTTGGATGATTGAATGTAGAAGAGAACATCCAGTGAAAAAGGTATAGTTGGTAGGATTAGGAAGATAGTCAGTAGGTTTAGGAAGAAGAGTGAGTATAGAATTTAGAACAAAAGTTCTTTAGCAATACGGTTTCAGTTAGAGAGTGAATGTAAATGTGAGCACAGTTGAAGAGTCAGTCACAATGATGAACTGGGGAAAATATGTAGGAAAGCAGATATCAATAGAGACATTATGAAATCAGGGAAATTACAAAGTGAGTGACAGGACTAGATATTTTGAAAAGGATTGAGTTTGAATATATAATCTTAGGAAAAAACAAATATGTAGACACCAATAGGATTGATATTTGAGAGCATTAGGCAAATTTCAGGTGCATGAATATTTCTGAGAATAATCTTGTGAATAGTTGATTATAAATCCAGATACATGAACATGAATGAATTTAGGGAGTGTATATGAGACACATATATTTCATTTTTTGAAATATCTGGAGAGTGTTTATATATATATATATATATATATATATATATATATATATATATATATATATATATACACACACACACACACACACACACAAAACACACACAGACAAAAAAGTAGCAATATATATGTCAATCAAAATTCATCATATAATATATATTATCCACAGATCTAAAAATATTCATTTTACTGAACATGGATTTATGTATAATGTTGTTCAACTAGAAAGCTCACCCATATGTTGAATATTCAGTTTCAATGGGGTTTAGTAGGAGTGATCTTTTCTCTCAATTTGTATCTGCCAAGTCAGCCACCTCACAAGAATGTACGTGTGGTACCAGGTAGCCAACCTGATTCTGAACTTTGCCCATAAACCTATCCATATAACAAGATGCCTTTACATATATGGGTCTGCTTGCTGTACCCTGTCAGTCACAAGGCATTTGCAAGCCAATGGCAGATCAACATGGCCCCACCACACATGTTTTATCACACACCTTCACACCACTGCTCTAGGCCCACTAATGAGCAGGCTCCAACTTACTGGCATCACTGTTCTACACAATTTTCATGAAACAAAGTTAGTCAAGGCACTGTCTGGTACACTGATGGTCAGCAACAGGATATCCAAAAGTTCTCCAGTGCCACCTGGTCATGGGAATTTCAAAAATTTCATGGTATTTATCAAGCCATTTGTCGAGGATGAAGTTGGAGGCTCTTTGGGTTTCAATTTATTCAGGAACCATTAAATGTTGAGGAAGCTCATTTCAATGAAAGCTCTAGAGAACACTCACAGGCAAGACTTCCCAAAGTGTGGCCAAAAGGTCACATGAAGCCAGGCCCATTGAGGTCTACAATGTGAGGTCCATGTGTGTTTTGACTCTCAACTGTGGCTGCAAAGTCTTTCAGAATAAAATCATGTGATATCCTGGCTGAGATTCCCAGTGCTCTGGGGAAAGCCACCCTGCACCTAGATCTCAGGTTCCAAGGGCGACTCTCATGCATGGCCTAGTAAAAACCAAACACAATTCATGAAAATACTTCTCTGAGGTCAGTTCCAGAATTCATTCTCTAAGAGGAATCACAACAGAGTTCAAGCCCAGGTGGACCCAGTCTTTTCTTCTAAGTGCCACACAAATTACCACAATTCCAAACAAAATGCTCCCACATAACCCTTTTCTTCTTCCATATAGACACTCATCATAACCTCTGGATGGAGGTTTCCATGAGGGGCGCAGGACAGGACAGTGTCCAAAATAACCTCCCTTGCCCCTCATTTGCCTAAAGTCAGTGTGGCCTGGAAATCCTGACTGTGAAACAGGAGTGATCAAATCGGCCTGCCGTTAATACAGCTTGGCTTCTCCAATTTGAGGCCTACTGACTGTAGGGTTTAGATTCTTCATGTAAATTGGGGTCATGAGAAAACCCAAGCACCTATGGGATAGCCTCTGCAGGGCTTTGAAGAACTCTTTTGAAACAAAGGATCCCTATTCTCACTTGATGGATGTCAGGAACCTTAGAGAGGAAGGCGAGAGTCTTCATAAACAATGACTGCTCTTTTGGCCATTTTGGTTTTTAATGCACCCATGGGATCTTTCTTTAGATCCATCAGGTGCTGAGAATCTAAGCTACAGCCTAACACAGGGCCAAGAGGCTGATTCAGACACATCCCTTTCCAAAGCAATTAAGCAAAGAGCCACAGGTGTTGCCCATTCATTTCCATTTGAAAACTGTTTTCTTCAGGCTTCACAAAGGGGTGGCCTGAGGCAAAGAACTTCCTGACATTCAGGGCAACAGAACAATAGGTAAGCAAAAGGCCCAAAGCAGGGTTTCTCCACTGAGATTTAATGGTCACACTAATATCTGATTTTTCAGAGATGCTCGCCATTCCTTTGAGCTATCCAGTACATGGTCATGGCACAGAGCTTGGAAGTGGTACATAGCTTAGACATAAAACCATGAGCCTATTCTGGAGAGGGGCAGAAGTCCAGAAGAAAACTGAAACTTAGGAAGATTGCAGGTGTTATCCATCGAAAAGGCAATCTGAAATCCATTCATAAATTGGACAGGATGAATGCTGGGAAGCTTTCTACTAGACAGGACACATCCATTGATGCATTTTCTTTTCTAATATCTGCAACCACGGACACAGTGTGATAGACAGACATAGAAACACTCGCCTTGTCAAATGACTTACTAGAAACAGTTCATTCCACACCAAAAAAAGCGCCTTGCCTACCTATTCTCTGAACATGAGACAAAACCAGAAACCCACCCCCATACCCACAAAGGCACCTCCTTCCCCCAAGAAGTTCTGTGACTATCCGGAGTGTCCTCTGACTGGTGAGCCATACTATATTCCCATGGAATGGCCTGATCTGTCTCAGATCTGGTCTCCTTGGCCAACTCTGTGCAGGTGTCAGGACCCAGAGGTGAGCAACTACCTACTTTCTCAGGAATGACCCCTCTTTAGAGCTTTCCTGGCATTTGGCCATCCTCACATTAGTAGGTACCAAGAAAGACTGACACTGTCCTTGGTAAATCCAAACAAGTGAGACCACAAGTGTCACATGAGAAGGAGGCTGCCCCTACTTCCTGTGACACTTTCACAATTTAGAATGGTATACAACCATAGGCACCCAGAAACAGCTACCCACACAGGCCTGGTTTGGTCCATCTTCTCTAAATTAAGATGTGAGAGGCTGATTCAGACAGAACCCTTCATCCTGAACAGGTTGTTTGCCTTTGAACATGACTTTTGTTCTCTCAGGTCCTTCATAGCTGCCTACATCTTCTTCAGTCAACATTTCTGCATGGAACTTTGAGGTTCTCAGCAGGTGGAAGATCCCCTACTTTCCTGTATTGTAAGACCAACTCTGTCCCTCCTCTCTGTAAATTTAGAATGAGGGAACAGTGTATGGTTAGGGTCAATAACATATTTGACTTGTGTTAGGAATCATTCTGCTGGATGAATAATGGTATTGGGAACCTGCAAAATTTATAAGAATATATATTTGAAATATAAGTATGAAAACATAAATCTAGTTACGATTTGAAGCCAGAAAGGGCATTGGGCCCTTCTTTGGGATATTTAGCTTTGAATTACATTCTGCATTTTAGTCTCAGATAAATCTATACACAATGGAATAAAACCTTGCACCTCAGATGCCTGAATGTCGAAGAGAACATCCAGTCAAAAATGGATAGTCGGTAGGATTTGGAAGATAGTAGGTTTAGGAAGAAGAGTGAGTCTTCGAGTTGGACCAATAGTTTTTTAGCAATAGGGTTTCGTTTAGAGAGTGAATGTAAATGTCAGCACATGTGAAGAGTCAGTCACAATGATGAACTGGGGAAAATATGTAGGAAAGCAGGTCTCAATAGAGACATTAGGAAATCAGACAAATTATAAAATGCGTGATAGGATTAGACATTTTCAACAGGGTTGAGGTTGAATATATAATCATAGGAAGAAACAAATATATAGTCCCCAACAATATTGACACTTGGGAGAATTAGGCATCCTGGACAAGGATGTTTTTAGTAATATATACTCACTTTCAATTTAGGGTTTGGTACAATCATAAGTGTGACCTTTGCATTTTTGTCCAGAATATTACTGTGATAAAATGTATATGTAGATCAGGTGACATGAGTATTTCTTCCACCATTATGGGAAGCAATATTTTTAAAAGCCATAAATTAGTATTGGGTATACAAATAGGTGTACCCTGTGTCAATGAAAACAGAGATGATGCATGAATAGATCGTACTGTGAATAAATAATATAACTGGATCCAACTTTAGAAATTGGAATTAGAATAAATTGATATCTGAAAATATACAGGAAATCTTATATTGATATTGGTATACATACATTCATTACAACCAATTATAAGTCTAATGGTAATATTAGGGTTACGGTTTATCATGAAGAGGGTGTGTGAGTTTTCCTTCAAAAGTGATTATGGAAATCAAAAATAATGTTTTTGTTAAGAAGTCTCATGAAACGACCAGTCGAAAAACCTGGAGGACTACATGTGTTCGGAAGCAGGAAGTGATTGAAAGTGAAACAAATGTCTTTAATTTTGAAATTTTGGGTGAAAAATTTATCCATGGATGTGCATAAACTGAAGAAATAGTACTGTACCAGTTTTAAATAAAAATGAACGTCAAAATACACATCATGTCCCATAGGAATCTACTTGCATTGATGTTAAACTTGGTAAGTTACTGTAGAAATATTAGGATTTGTATGCACCTTTCACTGAAGTTTGTTTTCAGTACTAGGAAACAAATAAGTATTTCAGGTGAATGAATATTTCTGAGAATAATCTTGTGCAAAGTTGATTACAAATCCACATACATGAATATGAATGTATTTAGGGAGTGAATAATAAGACACATATATTTCATATTGTGAAAAATCTGGAGAGTATATATATATATATATATATATATATATATATATATATATATATACAAAACACACACAGACATTATAAAGTGGCAATATATATGCCAATCGAAATTCATGGTGAAATATATATCATCCATAGATGCCGAAATATTAATTTTAATGAACATGGATTTATGAATAATGTTGTTCAACTAGGAAGGTCACCCATAGGTTGAATTTTAAGATCCAACAGCATTTAGCAGGAGTGATCTCTTCTCATAATTTGTATCTGCCAAGTCAGCCACCTCACAAGAATGTATATGTGATACCAGGTAGGATTCTATATGTGCATATAAAAATACATGTGCTGAATAGGCTACAGAGAAAGGGATACAGGAATTCACATATTCATTAACTTTAAAAACACATGGAGAACTATTTCAATTAAAAATTAACTAGATTTATAACACCTAACCTACATAATGCAAACGGCAAGTCCAACTATACACCATGCCTCTTCTGAACTGCTTGTATTTCTATTCTGTTTGAGTTATTTTTCTCCATCATATTAGGAATAGTAGTCAGAGTCTAGTAGGGTATAGTTTCGTGTCAGGGATTCAGTATTTTGAATGGAAAATTGGAAAATGAATCCAATGTGTATGCAAATATGTGCTACACAAAAATCTTCCCACTTTCATCCACAACAATGCCTTGACATTACCTTTGCCACAAGTAAGACACAATTAGAGGAGAAGAGTTAGAAAATACGTGAATACATATCTGGAATGGAATATGCTCAGGAGTTCCCAACCTTGGAGGTGATAGAGCAGTTTCCATAAGTAAGGGACCTGGTAAACACTCCACAAACATGGAGCTCTGCTGGCCTAAATACTTCTTGAGAAATTGCCTCTGAGGTTGGGCACTTGAAATATATGTTGTTGTAAGGAGCTTTAGCTTCCTTTATAGTGAGCCCATCAAAGCTGGGTCTGCATCTATGTGACCTGGAGGACATGGTTTCTTATTTTCCAATGAACCTGAGGCAGCAGTGCTGAATTCTCTCTTTGTAGGTAAACTGTGGCCACTGGGGGCTAAGTGTCACCCCGTGTGGACTGTGAAGCCATTTGGTCCTCTTCCACTTTCTGTTGTGGTTCTTGCTGCTACACTGGGACTTTGGTATTTGCTTCACGAAATACAACAATTTCAACTGGGACACAGTGCTGGAGAGAGTTCTGTCACTGTGGTGGGTCACGGTCTGCAGGAGAATGCACCAACCAGGCTTCTTTCCCACATAGCTTGCACAATTGACCATGTCAACCTGATTCTGAAAATTGCCCTGAAACCTCTCCATATATCAAAATGCCTTTACAAATAAGGGTCTGCTGGCTGCACCATGTCCTTCACAAGCCATTTGGTAGCCAATGGCCAAACCACATGGACCTACCACAGATGTTTTATCACACACCTGCACACCTGCCCACCGCTGCTCTAGGCCCACTACTCAGCAGGCTCCAACTTACTGGCATCTTTTTTCTACATTATTTTTATGAAACCCAGTCAATCAAGGCACCCTCTAGTATACTCATGATCAGCAACAGGACACCCAAAGATTCTCCAGTTCCCCCTGGTCATGGGATTTCAAAAATTTCATGGTATTTATCTAGCCATTTTTCAAGGATGAAGTTGGAGGCACTGTGGGTTTCAAGAACCACTAAATGTTGAGGAAGCTCATTTCAATGAAACTCTGGAGAACTCTCATAGGCAAGGCTTCCCAAAGAGTGGCCAAAAGGTCAAATATAGTCAGGCCCATTGAGGTATACGTTGTGAGTTCCATGTGTGTTTTGACTCTCAACTATGGCTACCAAGTCTTTAAGAATAAAATCATGGGATATCTTGGCTGATGTTCCCAGTGCTCTGTGGAAAGCCACCCTGGGCCTTGATCTCAGTTTATAAGAGCGACTCTCATGCGTGTCCTCCTAAAATTTCAACACAATTCATGCAATATTTCTCTGAGGTCAGTTCCAGAACTCAGTCTCTAAAGGATTCACACCAGACTTCAAGCCCAGGTGGACCCTGTCATCTCTTCCAACCGTCACACAAATGACCACAATTAATACCAAAACAATCCCACATTGCCCTCCTCTTCTTCCATAAAGGCACTCATCATAACATCTGGCTGGAGGTTTCCATGAGGGGCACAGCCCAAGACAGTGTCCAAAATAAGCTCCCTTGGCCCTCATTTGCCTAAAGTCAGGGTGGCTTGGACACCCTTCTTGTGCACCAGAAGTGATCTGTAAGGGTAAAAGAAATTGAAATTAAAGTGTAAAAGTTAAAGTGTAAAAGACCGGGTGTTGTAAAGTTTTTAAGCAGCAAGGCTTGTGTTAAAATGTAAAGGACCAGGTATTGTTAAGTTCCTATGCTACACGCAAAACCTGAAATTCCTGTAGCTTGTAGGACAATTCCCGGAGTACCCAGTAAATATTCCCCCTGACCGCCTGGTTTTTTAATAACCTAGGACCCTGTGAGGCCTGGCACAGAGGCATTGCAGGGCCTAAACCAATCATTTTGAATGTGTACCCCGCTTTAGAACTGACCTATCACTCCCGCCTTACATGTTCCCACCAATAAATGAACTAATCATGTTTAGGAATTGTTGTTTGATTTTCCTGTGGTGTATGATGATTTCTTAAAGGAGACTGTAATATATGTAAAGTCCCGCCCTGCCCCAAAAGTGTACTTAAGCACTGCTCAACCCCTGCTCGGGGCTCTGGGATGCTCTCCCATCTTGAGTGAGCACGTAGCCCCAGCATGCTGGATTGGATCCTCAATAAACGCCTTTTACTGTTGCATGAGCCACAGTTTCTTGATGGTCTCTTCCTCCAACATTCGCCGGAACCTTACATTTGGTGCATTGGCCGGGAATCACGCAGCGCAGGACAAGGAGACCTCAACGAACCTTTCTTGGGGTAAGTAAGGCGCCTCTTTCCTTCAAAAATGATTATGGAAATCGAAAATAATGTGTTTGGAAAGAATCTCATGAAAAGAACAGTCAAGAAACATGGAGGAATACATATGTTCTGAAGCAGGAAGTAATTGCAAGTGAACCAAATGCCTACAGATTTGTGAACTTGTGGATGAAAAGTTATATCCTATGATATTCATCTACTGAAGAAATAGTAATGTACCACTGTTGAATAAAAATGAACTTCAAAATACACATCATGTCCCATAGGATTATACTTGCATTAATGTTAAACTGGGTCAGTTACCATGCAAATATTAGGATTTGTAAGCACAATTCACCGAAGTTTGTTTTCAGTACTGGAAAATAAATATGTATTTTATGTGGATGAATTTTTCTGAGAATAATCTTGTGCAAATTTGATTACAAAGCCACATACATGAATATGAATGTATTTAGGGAGTGAATAATAAGACACATATATTTAATATTGTGAAAAATCTGGAGAGTATATATATATATATATATATATATATATATATATATATATATATATTATTTATAAAGATAAAAACACAGACATTAAAATGTAGCAATATATATGCCAATCAAAATTCATCATGAAATATATATTATCCTCATATCCAAAAATATTCTTTTTACTGAGCATGGATTTATGTATAATGTTGTTCATCTAGGAAATTCACCAATTTGTTGAATTTTCAGTTCCATCAGTATTTAGGGGGAGTGATCTCTTTTCACAATTTGTATCATCCAAAAACAGTGAGCTCACAAGAATGTATGTGTGATACCAGGTAGGATTCTAAATATGCATAATAAAATACATGAGATGAATAGGCTACAGAGAAAAGGAGACAGAAATTTACATATGTGTTAACTTTAAAAACTCATGGAGAAATACTACAATGAAAAGTTGACTAGATTTATAACACATACACTTGATAAAGCAGAAGGCAAGTCCTAGTATACACCATGCCACCTATGAATGGCCTGTATTTCTATTCTGTTAGGTTTCTTTTTCTCCATCATATTAGGATTAGTAGTCAGAGTCTAGTAGGGTATGGGTTAGTGTCAGGGATTCAGTATTTCAAATGGAAAATAGGAAAATGAATCTAATGTGTATGCGAATATTTGTTAGACAAAAATCTTCCTACTGTCATCCAAAAAAATGCCTTGATATTTCTTTCACCACAAGTAATACACAATTAGTGGAGAAGAGTTTGAAAATCTGTGAATATATATCTGGAAAAGAAAATGCTCAGGAGTTCACAACCTTGGAGGTGGTAGAGGAATTTCCAAAAGTAAGGTAAAGGGTAAACACTTCACAAACATGGAGCTCTGGTGGCCTAATTAATTTCTGAGAAACTGCCTCTGAGTTTGGGCCCTTTAAATATTTGTTGTTGTCAGGAGCTTTCGCTTCCTTTGTAGTGAGACCATCAAAGCTGCGTCAGCATCTTTGTGACCTGGATGACATGGTTCCTTATTTGCAATAGAACATGAGGCAGCAGTTCTGAATTCTCTCTTTGTAGGTAAACTGAGGCCACTGGGGTCTAAGTGTCTAACCATGTGGTCTGTGAAGCCATTTGGTCATACTTCACTTTTCGTGGTGTTTCTTACTGCTGCACTGGGAGTTTGGTATTGGCTTCACAAAATACAAAAAGAAAAACTGGGACACAGTGCTATAGAGAGTACTCTCACGTGTAGTCGGTGAGGGTCTGCAGGAGAATGCACCAACCAGGCTTCTATCCCCAAAAGCTTGCACCCATGTCCATATCAACCTGATTCTGAATATTGCCCTGAAACCTCTCCATATAATAAGGTCCCTTAACTTGTATGGTTCTGCTGGCTGCACCATGTCAGTCACAAGGCATTTGGAAGCCAATGGCAGATCCACATGGCCCAACGACAGATGTTTTATCATACACCTGCCCACCACTGCTCTAGGCCAACTAGTCAGCAGGCCTCAACATTCTGGCATCTCTGTTCTCACCGTTTTCATGAAACCCAGTCAATCAATGCAATGTCTGGTACACTCGTGATCAGCAATAGACATCCAAAGGTTCTCCAGTGCCACCTGTTCATAAGAATTTAAAAAATTTCATGGTATTTATCTAGCCAATTTTCAAAGATAAATTTGGAGGCACTGTGGCATTCAATTCATTCGGGAACCATGAAATGGTGAGGAAGCTCATTTCAATTAAAGCTCGGGAGAACTCTCAGAGACAAGGTTTCCCAAAGAGTGGCCAAAAGGTCACATTAAGCCAGGCGCATTGAGGTCTACAATTGAGGGCCATGTTTGTTTTGACTCTCAACTATGGCTTCCAAGTCTTTCTGAATAAAGTCATGTGATATCCTGGCTGAGATTCCCAGTGTTCTTTGAAAGCTATCCTGGGCCTAGATCTCAGTCTCCAAGGGCAACTCTCATGCGTGGCCTCCTAAAATCCCAACACAATTCATGCCAATACTTCTCTGAGATCTGTTCCAGAACTCAGTCTCTAAGGGGAATCACTCCAGAGTTCAAGCACAGGTGGACCCAGTCATCTCTTCCAACCACCACACAAATGACCACAATTAAACCAAAACACTCCCACATGGCCCTCATCTTCTTCAATTTAGAGAGTCATCATAACCTCTGGCTGGAGGTTTCCATGAAGGGCGCAGCTTAAGACAGTGTCCAATATAAGCTCACATGCCCCTCATTTGCCTAAAGTCAAGGTGGCATGGAAACTCTTCCTGTGAAGCAGGAGTGATCAAATAGGCCTGCCAATAATACTGCTCTACTTCTCCAATTTGAGGCCTATTCTCTGTGGGGTATAGATTCTTTATGTGAATTGGGGTCATGAGAAAACTCAAGCAACTATGGGCTACCCTCTGCAGGGCTTTGAAGAATCCATTTGAGTGAGTCGAGGAGTTGGACCAAATGTTCTTTAGATATAGAGTTTTGATTAGAGAGTGAGTGTAAATGTCAGCATATGTGAACAGTCAGTCACAGTGATAAACTGGGGAAAATGTGTAGGAAAGCAGATATCAATAGAGACATTAGGAAATAAGGCAAAGTACAAAGTGAGTGATAGGATAAGACATTTTTAACAGGGTTCAGTTTCAATATATAATCTTAGGAAGAAACAAATATGTAGTCACCAATAGGAATGGTATTTGAGATCATTAGTTAATCAGGGCATGGATGTTGTTAGTAATACATGCTCACTTTCAATATAGGCTTTGATACAATCATAAGTGTGACCCTTGCATTTTGTTTCAGGAATATTACTGTGATGAAATGTATATGTATATCAGGTGACTACAGTATTTCTTCCACCATTTCTGAAAGCAATATTTTAAAGACTTAAAAATTAGTATTGGGGATACAAATAGGTATACCATCGGTCTACGAATATAGAGATGATTTCTTAATAGACCATACTGTGAATAAATAATATAACTGCTTCAAACGTTAAATAATGGATTGAATTGATATCTGAAAATATATAGGAAATCTTATGTTGATATACATACATTCATTCCAACCAGTTATACATCTAATGGTAATATTAGCGTTATGGTTTATCATGAAGAGTGTGTGAGTTTGGCTTCAAAAGTGATTATGGAAATCAATAGTACTTTGTTTGGAAAGAATCTCATGAAAAGAACAGTCAATAAACATGGAGGAATACATGTGTTCTGAAGTAGGAAGCGATTGAAAGTGAACCAAATGCCTATAAATTTGTGAAATTGTGGATGAAAGGATATATCCTATAATGTCCATAAACTGCAGAAATAGTAATGTACCAGTGTCAGAATAAAAATGAACTTCAAAATACACATTATGGTCCCATAGGTGTCTACTTACATTGATGTGAAACTGGTTCAGTCACTGTAGAAATATTACGAATTGTATACACCATTCACTTAATTTAATTTTCAGTACTAGGAAAAAATACATATTTAAGGTGGATGAATATTTCTAAGAATAATTTTGTGAAAAGTTGATTATAAATCCACATACACACACATGAGTTTATTTAGGGAGTGTATAATAAGACACATATATTTTATATTTTGAAAATCTTAAGAGTAGATATCTATATCTATATAGATAGATAGATAAATAGATAGATACACACATACACAGACATTAAAATGTAGCAATATATATGCCATTCGAAATTCATCATGAAATATATATCATCCACGTATCCAAAAATATTCATTTTACTGAACATTTATTTATACATAATATTGTTCATCTAGGAAATTCACCCATAGGTGGAAATTCCAGTTCCATCTGTATTTAGAGGGAGCGATCTCTTCTCACAATTTGTATCTTCGAAAATAAGAGATCTCACAAGAATGTACATGTGATACCAGTTAGAATTCTAAAAATGCATAAAAAAATACATTTGATGAATAGGCTACAGAGAAAGGTAGACAGAAATTTACATATGTGTTAACTTTAAAAACTCATGGAGAAGTATTACAATGAAAAGTTGACTAGATTTATAACACATACCATTGATAAAGCAGAAGGCAAGTCCAAGTATACACCATGCCTCCTATGAAAGGCCTGTATTTCTATTCTGTTAGGTTTCTTTTTCTCAATCATATTAGGTTTAGTAGTCAGAGTCTAGTAGGGTATGGGTTAGTGTCAGGGATTCAGTATTTCAAATGGAAAATAGGAAAATCAATCTAATATGTATGCAAATATGTGCTACACAAAAATCTTCCCACTCTGAGCCAGAACAATGCTTTGACATTACCTTTGCCCCAAATAAGACACAATTAGTGGAGAAGAGTTAGAAAATCTGTGAATACATATGTGGAAAGGAAAATGCTCAGAACTTCACAAAGTTTTAGGAGGTAGAACAGTTTACAAAAAGGGAGAGGGTAAACACTTCATAAACATGGAGCTCTGCTGGCCTAATGACTTTTTGAGAAACTGCCTCTGAGGTTGGGCAGTTGAAATATGTTTTTGTCAGGAGCTTTTGCTTCCTTTGTAGTGAGACCATCAATGCTGGGTCTCCATCTATGTGACCTGGATGACATGGTTCCTTATTTTCTAGTGGACATGAGGCAGCAGTGCTGAATTCTCTATTTGTAGGTAAACTTTGGCCACTGGGGTCTAAGTATCTAACCCTGTTGTCTGTAAAGCCATTTGTTCATGCTCCACTTTCGTCGTGTTTCTTGCTGCTGCACTGTGAGTTTGGTATTGGCTTCACGAAATACAAGGAGTTCCACTGGGACACAGTGCTGGAGGATGTACTCTCATATGTGGTGGGTGAGGGTCTGCAGTAAAATGCACCAATGAGGCTTAAATCCCACATAGCTTTTCAACTCGACAATAGCCCCCTTATTCTGATCATTGGCAGGAATCCTCTCCATATAACAAGATGCCTTTACATAGAAGGGTCTGCTGGATGTACCATGTCAGTGACAAGTCATTTCTAAGCCAATGCCAGATCCACGTGGACCCACAACTGATGTTTTTTCACACACCTACACTCCACTGCTTTATGCCCACTAGTCTGCAGGCTCCAACTTACTGGCATCTATGTTCTACAGCATTTTCATGAAACACAGTCAATTAAGGCACAGTCTGGTACAATCATGATTAGCAACAGGACATCCAAATGTTCTCCAGTGCCACCTGGTCATGGTAATTTCAAAGAATTCATGGTATATATCTAGATATTTTTCAATAATGAAGTTGGAGGCACTGTGGGATTCAATTTATACAGGAACCAATAAATGGTTAGGAATCTCATTTCAATGAAAGCTCTGGTGAACTCTCACAGGCAAGGCTTCACAAAGAGTGGGCAAAAGGTCTCATGAAGCCAGGCCCATTGAGGTCTACAATGTGAGTTGCATGTGTGTTTTGACTCTCAACTATGGCTGGAATCTTTCAGAATAAAATCTTGTGATATCCTGGCTTAGATTCCCAGTGCTCTGTGTAAAGTCACCCTGGGCCAAGATCTCAGATTCCAATGGTGAATCTCATGTGTGGCCTCCTGAAATCCCAACACAATTCATGGCAATACTTCTCTGAGGTCAGTTACACAACTCAGTCTCTAAGGGGAATCACAACAGAGTTCAAGCCCAGGTGGACCCAGGCATCTCTTCCAATTGCTACACAAATGATGACAATTAAAACCAAAACACTCTCACACGGTTCTCTTCATCTTTTATATAGACACTAATCATAACCTCTAGCTGGAGGTTTCCATGAGGGGCACAGCCCAAGACAGTGTCAAAAATAAACTCCCTTGCCCCTCATTTGCCTAAAGTCAGGGTGGCCTGGACAACGTTAGTGTGAAACAGAAGTGATCAAATAGGCCTGCCGTTAATATTACTCCACTTCTCAAATTTGAGGCATACTGACTGTGGGGTATAGATTTTTAGTGTGAATTGGAATTATAAGAAAACCCAAGCACCTATTGTCTCCCCTCTGCAGCCCTTTGAAGAACTTATTTGACACAAATGATCCCTATTCTCACTTGATGGAGGTCAGGAATCTTACAGAGGAAGGCGAGAGGCATCATCCACAATCACTGATCTTTTTTCCATTTAGGTTTTGGATGCCCACATGGGATCTTTCTTTAGATTCATCAGGTGCTGAAAATCTAAACCACAGGCTCACACAGGGCCAAGAGGCTGATTCAGACACATCCATTTCCAAAGCTATGAAGCAAAGAGCCACAGGTGATGCCCATTCATTTCCATTTTAAAACTGTTTTCTTCAGGGTTCACAAAGGGGTGGCCTGAGGCAAAGACCTTTCTGACATTCAGAGCAACAGAACAATAGGTAATCAAAAGGCCCCAAGCAGGGTTTCTCCACGGAGACTTTCCTGGTTACTCTGATATATGAGTTTTCTGAGATGCTCGCCATTCCCTTCAGCTATCCAGTACATGGCCATGTCACAGAGCTTGGAGGTGGTACATATCTTGTACAAAAATACATGATACTAATCTTGAGAGTGGCCAGAATTCATGAAAAAATGGAAAATTAGGTAGATAGCCGGTGTTGCCCATGGATAAGGCAAGCCTCAGTCCATTCATTAATTGGAAAGGATGCATGCTGGGAAGCTTTCTACTAGACAGGACACAACCAATGAGCTATTTTTTTTTCTAATATCTACAAAGAAAAATACAGTGGGATACACAGACATACAAACAGTCTCCTTGTCAAATGACTTACTGGAAACAGTCCACTCCAAACCAAACAAACCTCCTTTTTTACCTATTCTCAGAACATGAGAAAAAAACCACAAACACAAACCAACACCCACAAATGCAACTTTTTCCCACAAGTAGGTCTGTCACTATCTGGAGTGTCGTCTGACTGGTAGGCCATATGATGTTCCCCAGAAATGGCCTTTCTGTCTCACATCTGGTCTCCTTGATCAACTCTGTGAAGTTGTCAGGAGGCAGTGGTGAGCCAATTCCTGTCCTCTCAGCAAAGACCCCTCTTCAGAGCTTTCTTGGTATTTGGCAACCCTTACATCAGTAGGTACCAAGAAAGACTGACTCTGTCCTTAGTGAATCCAAACAAGTGAGCCCACTGCAACTGGGACTGGGACTGGCTCTGGGTGCCTGGCTTCCTGGATCACAAAATTCAGAGAGTTCCATCACCAAGGAAATGAGGTGAGGTCACTACCTTCAGGAAATAAATGAGGTCCCTGTCTTGGCCACCACTTTGTCCTAACAGTTGCATCCTAGTGTCTCCTGACATGGAGGCTGCCCTACTTCCTGTGATACATTCACATGTTAGAATGGTATAGAAACCATAGTCACCTGGGAACAGCTCTCCACAGAGGCCTGCTTTGGTCCATCTTCCCTGCATTAAAAATAGAGAGGATGACTCAGACACATCCTTTCATCCTGACCATGTTGTTTGCCATGGAATATGACTTTTGTTCTCTCAGGTCTTTCATAGCTGCCAACATCTTCTCCAGGGATTATTTCTGCATGGATTTTGAGGTACTCAGCAGGTGGAAGATCTCCTAACTTCCTGTATTGTAATATCAACTTTATCCCTCCTCTTCTGTAAAGTGAGATTGAGGGAACATTGTATGGTTAGGGTTAATAGCATGTTCCATTTGGCTTAGGAATCATTCTGCTGGATGAATAATGGTATTGGGAACCAGCGATATTTAAAAGAATATAGAGGTAAAATATAAGTATGAAAACAGAAATCTAGGTAATATTTTAAGCCCAGAAGGATTTGGGCCCTTGATTGGGATCCTTAGCTTGAGTAATGTTTTGCACCGAGGTCTCAGTTAAATTGATATACAATGGCATAAGACCCTGTACCTCAGATGATTGAATGTAGAAGAGAACATCCAGTGAAAAAGGGATAGTGTGTAGGATTAGAAAGATAGTCAGTAGGTTTAGGAGGAAGAGTGAGTCTAGGATTTGGACCAAAAGTTCTTTAGCAATAGGTTTCGGTTAGAGAGTGAATATTAATGGCACCATATGTGAAAAGTCGGGCACAATGATGAACTGGGAAAAAATATGTAGGAAAGCAGACATCAATAGAGACATTAGGAAATCAGGCAAAGTATAACGTGAGTGATAGGATTAGACATTTTCAACAGGGTTGAGGTTGAATACATAATCTTAAAAAGAAACAAAAATGTAGTCACCAATTGGATTGACATTTGAGAGCATTAGGCAAACTGGGCATGGATGTTTTTAGTAATCCATGTTCACATTCCATTGAGGCTTTATTGCAATCATAACGGTGACCTTTGCATTTTGTGTCCAGAATATTACTGTGATAATATGTATATGTAGATCAGGTGACATGAGTATTTCTTCCACCTTTTCTGGGAGCAATATTTTGAAAACAAATGAATTAGTACTGGGGATACTAATAGGTTTACCCTGTGTTGATGAATATAGAGATGATGCATTAATAGACCATACTGTGAAAAAATTATATGACTGGTTCCAAATTTAAATAATGGATTGTTTTAATATCTGAAAATATAGAGGAAATCATATATTGATATACGTACATTAATTCCAACCAGTAATATATCTAATGGTATTTTTAGGGTTACCGTTTATCATGAATAGTGTGTGAGTTTTGCTTCAAAAATGATTATTCAATCGAAAATAACGTGTTTAGAAAGAAGTCCAGTGAAAAGACCCGTCAAGAAACATGAAGGAATATATGTGTTCCGAAGGACGAAGTGATTGAAAGTGAACCAAATATTTATAAATTTGTGAACTTGTGAATGAAGGGATATATTTTATGATGTCCATAAACTGAATAAATAATAACGTACCAAGTTTGAATAAAAATGAACTTTAACAAACACATCATATCAAATAGGAATGTATTTGCATTGATGTTAAACTTGGTCAGTTACTCTAGAAATATTAGGATTTGTAAGAACCCTTCCCTGAAGTTAGTTTTCAGTACTAGGAAACAAATATGTATGTCAGTGGATGTATATTTCTGAGAATAAACTTGTTAAAAGTTAATTATAAATCCACATATATGAATATGAATGAATTCAGGCGGTGTATAAGAAGACATATATTTCATATTTTGGAAAATCTGGAGAATATATATATATATATATATATATATATATATATATATATATAGACACACAAACACACACACATTATAATGTCACAATATATATGTCAATCGAAATTCATCATGAAAAATAACTCATCCGCATATCCCAAAATATTCATTTTACTGAAC
Source organism: Callospermophilus lateralis (assembly GCF_048772815.1). NCBI lineage: Eukaryota > Metazoa > Chordata > Mammalia > Rodentia > Sciuridae > Callospermophilus > Callospermophilus lateralis. The sequence goes on from NW_027512524.1 coordinate 72,761, forward strand.
ATGGATGTATGTAGAATGTTGTTCATCTAGGAAGCTCACCCATGGGTTGAATTTTCTGTACCAACAGCATTTAGGAGGAGTGATTTCTTCTCACAAATAGTATCTGCCAAGTCAGTCACCTCACAAGAATGTACGTGTGAAACCAGGTAGGATTCTATTTGTGCATATAAAAATACATGTGCTTAATAGGCTACAGAGAAAGGGAGACAGGAATTCATATATTTCTTAACTTTAAAAACACATGGAATAGTGTGTAGTGTCCCTCTTTATCCCTTTTGATTAACTTTGGCTTAAAAAAAAAGAATTTTATTGAGAATTTTTGTATATAGGTTTGTCAGGAATATTGCTCTGAAGTTTTCTTTCCTTGATGTGTCTTTGTCTGATTTTGGTATGTGAGTGATACTAGCCTCATGAAATGAGTTTGGAGGAGTTCCATGCTTTTCTATTTTATGGAATAATTTGAGGAGTATTGTGATGAATGCTTCTTTGAAGGTCTTGTAGAACTTGACTGAGAATCTGTCTGTTCCTGGGCTTTGCTTGATTGGTAGGCTGTTGACAGCAACTTCTATTTCATTGCTTGAAATTGATTTGTTTAAATTGTTCATGTCCTACTAATTCAGTTTGGGTATATCTCTAAAATTTTATTGATGTCATCATTGTATTTTAATTTATTAGAGTATAAATTTTCAAATTAGTTTTCAATTATTCTCTGTATTTTAGTTGTGTACTCTGTAAAAGTTCTTTTACGATCCTTAATTTTAGTAATTTGAGGTGTTTTTTCTTCATTAGCTTGGTTAAGGATGTGTCAATTTTATTTAGTTTTCGAAGATTAAATTTTGTTTTGTGTCAAAAAAAATAACACATGGAAAAGTATTTCAGCAAATTGAATAGATTTATAACTCCTACCTTATATCATGCAAAAGGCAAGTCCAACTATACACCATGTCCCTTCTGAAATGCTTGTATTTCTATTATGTTTGGGATATTTCTCTCCATTATATTAGTATTAGTAGTCAGAGTCTAGTAGGGTATATGAATGTTTCTGAGAATAATCTTGAGAAAAGATGATTATAAATACACATTCATGAATATGAAAAATTTAGGAAGTGCAAAATAAGACAAAAATATTCCATATTTTCAAAAATTTGGAGAGTATATCTATATCTATATCTATATCTATATCTATACACACACACACACACACACACACACACAACACTCACAGACATTAAAAAGTACCAATATAAATGCCAATAGAAATTCATCAGTAAATATATATCATCCACAGATGCAAAAATATTTATTATACTGAACATGAGTTTATGTATAATGTTGTTCTACTAGGACGCTCTCCTATAGGTTGAATTTTCATTTAAAACAGTTTTAGGAGGAGTGAACTCTTCTCACAATTTGTATCTGCCAAGACAGCCACCTCACAAAAATGTACGTGTGATACCTGGTAGGATTCTATATATATGCATATAAACATACATGTGTGAATAGGCTACAGAAAAGGGAAACAAGAATTCACATATTTGTTAAATTTAAAAACACATGGAGAATATTTCCATTAAAATTTGACTAGATTTATAACACCTACCTTATATAATGCAAATGTCAAGTCCAACTATACAACATGTCTCCTCTGAAGTGCTTGTATTTCTATTGTGTTGGGTTAATTTTTCCCATTATAATAGGATGAATAGTCTGAGTCTACTAGGTATGGGTTAGTTTCAGGAATTCAGCATTTCGAATGGAAAATTTGAAAATGAATCCAATGTGTATGTAAATATATGCTGCACAAATATCCTCCCGCTCTCATCCAGAACAATGCCTTGATATTACCTTCACCCCAAGTAAGACGCAATTAGAGGAGAAGAGTTACAAAATCAGTGAATACATATCTGGAATGGAAAATGCTCAGGAGTTCACAACCTTTGAGGTGGTAGAGGAGTTTCCAAAACTAAGGGACAGGGTAAACACTCCACAAACATGGAGCTCTGCTGGCCTAAAAACTTTTTGAGAAACTGCGTCTGAGCTTCCGCAATTGAAATATATGTTGTTTTCAGATGATTTGGCTTCCTTTGTAGTGAGACCATCAAAGCTGGGTCTGCATCTATGTGACCTGGAGGACATGGTTTCTTATTTTCCAATGAACAAGATGAAGCAGTGCTGAATCCTCTCTTTGTAGGTAATCTGAGGCCACTGGGGACTAAGTGTCTCCCCGTGTGGACTGTGAAGCCATTAGGTCCTCCACCACTTTTTGTGGTGTTTTTCCTGCTGCACTGTGAGTTTGGTATTTGTTTCACGAAATACTAGGAGCTAAACTGAGACACAGTGCTGGAGGGAGTTGTGTCACGTGTCCTGGGTCAGGGTCTGCAAGAGAATGCACCAACTAGGCTTCTATCTCTCACAGCTTGCCCCATTGCCCCCTTGTCCATATCAACCTGGTTCTTCATTTTCCTCTGAAAACTCTCCATATAACAAGATGACTTTACATATAAGGGTCTGCTGGCTGCACCATGTCAGTTACAAGCCATTTGGAATCCAATGGTAGATCCACATGGCCCTACCACGGATGTTGTATCAAACACCTCCCCACCACTGCTCTAGACCCACTACTCAACAGGCTCCAACTTACTGGCATCTCTGTTCTACACCATTTTCATGAAACTCAGTAAATCAAGGCACTGTCTGGTATACTCATGAACAGTAACAGGACATCCAATATTTCTCCAGTGCCACCTGGTCATAGGAATTTCAAAAATTTCATGGTATTTATCTAGCCATTTCTCGAGCATGAAGTTGGAGGCACTATGGATTTCAATTCATGCAGCAAACATTAAATGGTGAGGAAGCTCATTTCAATGAATTCTCTGGAGAACTCTCACAGGCAAGGCTTCAAAGAGTGGACAAAGGTCACATTAGGCCAGGCCCATTGAGGTATACAATGTGAGGTTCATGTGTGTTTTGACTCTCAACTATGGCTGCAATTTCTTTAAGAATAAAATCATGTGATATCCTTGCTGAGTTTCCCAGGCCTCTGTGGAAATGCACCCGGGGCCTAGGTCTCAGTTTCCAAGAGCGACTTTCATGCTTGGCCTCTTAAAATCCCAACAAAATTCATGGCAATGTTTCTCTGAGTTCAGTTCCAAAACCCAGTCTCTAAGGGGTATCACAGCAGAGTTCAAGCCTACGTGTACCCAGTCATTTTTTCCAATGCCACACAAATGACCAAAATTAAAACCAAAACACTCCCACATGGCCCTCATCTTATTCCATATAGGCAATCATCTTAACCTCTGGCTGGAGGTTTCCATGAGGGACGCAGCCCAAGACAGTGTCCAAAATCAGCTCATTTGCCCCTCATTTGCCTAAAGTCAGGGTGTTCTGGACACCGTTGCTGTGAACCAGGAGTGAACAAATAAGCCTGCCGTTAATACTTCTGTGTTTCTCCAATTTGAGGCCTACTGATTTTAGGTATTGATTCTTTAGGTGATTTAGAGTCGTGCGAAAACACAAGCACCTCTGCAGGGCTTTAAGAACTCATTTGATCCAAAGAATCCCTATTCTCATTTGTTGGAGTGCAAGAGCCTAACAGAGGAAGGCAAGAGACTTCATCCACAATGAATGATATTTTTTTGCCATTTTGGTTTTGGAAGCTAACATGGGATCATTCTTAAGATCCATCAGGTGCTGAGAATCTAAGTCACAGCCACACACAGGTCCAAGAGGCTGATAAAGACACATCCTTTTCCAAAGCAATTAAACAAAGAGCCACAGGTGAGGCCCATTCATTTCCATTTGAAAACTGTTTTCTTCAGGCTTCACAAAGGGGTGGCCTGAGGCAAAGACCTTCCTGACATTCAGTGCAACACAACAATAAGTAAGCAAAAGGCCCAAAGCAGGGTTTCTGCACTGAGACTTTCCTGGTCACACTTATATCTGACTTTTCTGAGATGCTCGCCATACTCTTCAGCTATCCAGTACATGGCCATGTCACAGAGCTTGGAGGTGGTACATATTTAGGACACAAATCCATGAGCCTATTCTGGAGAGTGGCCAGAATTCAGGAAGAAAACAACAACTTAGAAAGATAGCAGGTGTTGCACATCGATAAGACAAGCTTCAGTCCATTCATATATTGGGCAGGATGAATTATGTGAAGATTTATACTAGACAGGACACATCCATTAATGCATTCTCTTTTCTAATGTCTACAACAACGGACACAGTGGGATACACAGAAACAGAAACACTCGCCGTGTCAAATGACTTACTAGAAACTGTCCAGTCCAAACCAAACAAACCGCCTTTCCTATCTATTCTCAGAACATGAGACAAAACAACAAACCCACACACACTCCCACAAAGGCACCTCCTTCCCCCAAGTAGGTCTGTGACTATCCGGAGTGTCCTCTGATCGGTGGGCCATACAATGTTCCCCCGAAATGGCCTGTCTTCTCTCAGATTGTGTTTCCTTGACCAACTCTGTGAAGATGTCAGGAAAAAGTGGTTAGCCACTACCTGTTTTCTCAGAAATGGTCCACCTTCAGAGCTCTCCTGACATTTGGCCATTCTCACATCATTAGGTACCAAGAAAACTGACTCTGTCCTTGGGAAATCCAAACAAGTGAGCCCACTGGGACTGGAACTGGGACTGCCTCTGGCTGCCTGGCTTCTTGGATACCAAGTTCAGAGAGTTCCATCACCAAGGAAATGAGGTATGTCACATTCTTTGGAACTGAATGAGGTCACTGCCTTGGCAACCACTTTGTCCTAACAGTTGCTTCCAAGGGTAACATAAGATGGAGGTTGCCCTACTTCCTGTGACACTTTCATAAGGTAGAATGTATATCAACCATTGGCACCCGGGAACAACTTTCCACTCAGGCCTGGTTTGGTCCCTTTTCTCTACAATAAGAAGAGAGATGCAGATTCAGAAACATCCCTTCATTCTGACCAGGTTGTTTGCCATGGAAGATGACTTTTGCTCTCTCAGTTGCTTCATACCTGTGTACAACTTCTCCAGGTATCATTTTTGCATGGACATTTGAGGTTCTCATTAGGTGGAAGGTCCCCAACTTTCCTGTATTGTAAGAACCACTCTGTCCCTGCTCTTCTGTAAAATGATTGAGGGAACAGTGTATACTTGGGGTAAAAAACAGGTTTGATTTGGGTTAGGAACGATTCTGTGCGATGAATAATGGTATTGGTAACCTGCAATATTTACAAGAATATAGAGGTGATATATAAGTATGAAAAGAGAAATCTAGGTATGATTTGAATCCCAGAAGGGTTTTGCCCTTGATTGGGATACTTAGCTTTGAATTATGTTCTGCAAAGATGTCTCAGATAATTCGATATACAATGGCATAGGACCTTGTACAATGGATGATTGAATTTAGAAGAGAACATCCAGTCAAAAAGGGATATTCAGTAGGATTAGGAAGATAGTCGGTAGGTTTAGGAAGAAGAGTGAGTATAGGATTTGGACCAAAAGTTCTTTAGCAATACACTTTTGGTTATAGAGTGAATATAAATGTCAGCTCATATGAAGAGTCAGTCACTATGTTGAACTGGGGAAAATATGTAGAAAAGCAGATATCAATAGAAACATTACAAAATCAGGCAAATTATAAAGTGAGTGATAGAATTGGACATTTTCAACAGGGTTGGGTTTGAATATATAAACTAGGAAAAAACAAAAATGTAGTCACCAATAGGATTGACAATTGACAGCATTAGGCAACCTGGACACAGAAGTTTTTAGAAATCCATGTTCACTTTCCATTTAGGTTTTGGTACAATCATAAGTGTGACCTTTCCATTTTTGTCCAGAATATTACTGTGATAATGAGGTGACATGAGTATTTCTTTCACCATTTCTGGGAGCAATATATTGAAGATGTAAAATAAGAATCGGGGTACAAAGAGGTGTACCCTGTTTCTATGAACATAGAGAAAAAGCATGAATAGACCATACTGTGAATAAATAATATAACTTTTTTGAACTTTAAATAATGAATTGAAATGATATCTGAAAAATTAAAGGAAATCGTATATTGATATACAATCATTCATTCCAACCAGTGATATATCTAATGGAAATATTAGTGTTTTGGTTTATCATGAAGAGTGTGTGAGTTTTGCTTAAAAATGATTATGGAAATTCAAAATAATGTGAATGGAGAGAAGTCTCATGAAAAGACCAGTCAAGAAACACTGAGAATACATGTGTTCAGAAGCAAGAAGTGATTAAAGTTGAAACAAATGCCTATTAATTTGTGAACTTGTGGATGAAATGTATATCCTATGATGTGCAAAAACTGAAGAAACAATAATGTACCAGTGTCGAATACAAATGAATGACAAATTACATATCATGTTCCATAGGAATCTACTTGCATTGATGTTAGGCTGGGTCAGTTACTGTAGAATAATTAGGATTTGTATGCACCATTCACTGAAGTTAGTTTTCAGTACTAGGAAACAAATGTGTATTTCAGGTGGATGAATATTTCTGATTATAATCTTGTGAAAAGTGGATATTAATCCACATACATGAACATGAATGAATTTAGAGAGTGTATATTAGACATATATATTTCATGTTTTGAAAAATTTGGAGAGTATATCTATATCTATATCTACACACACACACACACACACACACACACAACACTCACAGACATTAAAAAGTGCCAATATAAATGCGAATTGAAATTCATCAGTAAATATATATCATCCACAGATGCAAACATATTTATTTTACTGAACATGAGTTTATGTATTATGTTGTTCTACTCGGACGCTCTCCTATAGGTTGAATTTTCATTTCCAACAGCATTTAGGAGGAGTGAACTCTTCTCACAATTTGTATCTGCCAAGACAGCCACCTCACAAAAATGTACGTGTGATACCTGGTAGGATTCTATATATGCATATAAATAGACTTGTGTGAATAGGCTACAGAAAAGAGAAACAAGAATTCACATATTTGTTAAGTTTAAAAACACATGGAGAATATTTCCATTAAAATTTGACTAGATTTATATCTCCTAACTAATATAATGCAAATGTCAAGTCCAACTATACAACATGTCTCCTCTGAAGTGCTTGTATTTCTATTGTGTTGGGTTAATTTTCCCCATTATATTAGGATGAATAGTCTGAGTCTACTGGGTATGGGTTAGTGTCATGGATTCAGTACTTCGAATGGAAAATTGGAAAATGAATCCAATGTGTATGTAAATATATGCTGCACAAATATCCTCCCGCTCTCATCCAGAAGAATGCCTTGACATTACCTTCACCCCAAGTAAGACACAATTAGAGGAGAAGAGTTACAAAATCAGTGAATACATATCTGGAATGGAAAATGCTCAGGAGTTCACAACCTTGGAGGTGGTAGAGGAGTTTCCAAAACTAAGGAACAGGGTAACACTCCACAAACATGGAGCTCTCCTGGCCTAAAAACTTTTTGAGAAACTGCCTCTGAGCTTCCGCACTTGAATTATATGTTGTTTTCAGGAGATTTGGCTTCCTCTGTAGTGAGACCATCAAAGCTGGCTCTGCATCTATGTGACCTGGAGGACATGGTTTCTTATTTTCCAATGAACAAGATGAAGCAGTGCTGAATCCTCTCTTTGTAGGTAAACTGAGGCCACTGGGGACTAAGTGTCTCCCCGTGTGGACTGTGAAGCCATTTGGTCCTCCTTCACTTTTTGTGGTGTTTTTGCTGCTGCACTGTGAGTTTGGTATTTGTTTCACGAAATACTAGGAGCTAACCTGGGACACAGTGCTGGAGGAATTTCTGTCACGTGTGGTGGGTCAGGGTCTGCAAGAGAATGCAACTACTAGGCTCCTATCTCTCACAGCTTGCCCCAATGCCCCCTTGTCCATATCAACCTGATTCTTAATTTTCCTCTGAAAACTCTCCATATAACAAGATGCCTTTACATATAAGGGTCTGCTGGCTGCACCATGTCAGTTACAAGCCATTTGGAATCCAATGGTAGATCCACATGGCCCTACCACGGATGCTTTATCAAACACCTCCCCACCACTGCTCTAGACCCACTACTCAGCAGGATCCAACTTACTGGCATCTCTGTTCTACACCATTTTCATGAAACTCAGTAAATCAAGGCACTGTCTGGTATACTCATGAACAGTAACAGGACATCCAATATTTCTCCAGTGCCACCTGGTCATAGGAATTTCAAAAATTTCATGGTATTTTTCTAGCCATTTTTCAACCTTGAAGTTGGAGGCAATGGGGGTTTCCATTCATTCAGCAAACATTAAATGGTGAGGAAGCTCATTTCAATGAATTCTCTGGAGAACTCTCACAGGCAAGGCTTCCCAAAGAGTGGAAAAAGGTCACATTAGGCCAGGCCCATTGAGGTCTACAATGTGAGGTCCATGTGTGTTTTGACTCTCAACTATGGCTGCCATTTCTTTAAGAATAAAATCATGTGATATCCTTGCTGAAATTCCCAGGCCTCTGTGGAAATGCACCCGGGGCATAGGTCTCAGTTTCCAAGAGTGACTTTCATGCGTGGCCTCTTAAAATCCCAACAAAATTCATGGCAATGCTTCTCTGAGTTCAGTTCCAAAACCCAGTCTCTAAGGGGAATGACACCAGATTTCAAGCCCACGTACACCCAGTCATTTTTTCCAATGCCACACAAATGACCAAAATTAAAACCAAAACACTCCCACATGGCCCTCATCTTATTCCATATAGTCAATCATCTTAACCTCTGGCTTGAGGTTTCCATTAGGGGCACAGCCCAAGACAGTGTCCAAAATCAGCTCGTTTGCCCCTCATTTGCCTAAAGTCAGGGTAGCCTGGAAACCGTATCTGTGAATGAGGAGTGAACAAATAAGCCTGCCGTTAATACTTCTGTGTTTCTCCAATTTGAGGCCTACTGAATTTAGGTATCGATTCTTTAGGTGATTTCGAGTCATGCGAAAACACAAGCACCTCTGCAGGGCTTTGAAGAACTCATTTGACCCAAAGAATCCCTATTCTCATTTGATGGAGTGCAGGAACCTAACAGAGGAAAGCAAGAGACTTCATTCACAATGAATGATATTTTTTGCCATTTTGGGTTTGGAAGCTCACATGGGATCATTCTTAAGATCCATCAGGTGATGAGAATCTAAGTCACAGCCACACACATCTCCAAGAGTCTGATAAAGACACATCCCTTTCCAAAGCAATTAAGGAAAGAGCCACAGGGGAGGCCCATTCATTTCCATTTGAAAACTGTTTTCTTCAGGCTTCACAAAGGGGTGGCCTGAGGCAAAGACCTTCCTGACATTCAGTGCAACACAACAATAAGTAAGCAAAAGGCCCAAAGCAGGTTTTCTGCACTGAGACTTTCCTGGTCACACTGATATCTCAGTTTTCTGAGATGCTCGCCATTCTCTTCAGCTATCCAGTACGTGGCCATGTCACAGAGCTTGGAGGTGGTACCATTTTGGACACAAATCCATGAGCCTATTCTGGAGAGTGGCCAGAATTCGGGAAGAAAACAACAACTTAGAAAGATAGCAGATGTTGCACATCGATAAGACAAGCTGCAGTCCATTTATATATTGGCAGGATGAATTATGGGAAGATTTATACTAGACAGGACACATCCATTAATGCATTCTCTTTTCTAATGTCTACAACAATGGACACAGTGGCATACACAGAAACAGAAACACTCGCCGTGTCAAATGACTTACTAGAAACTGTCCACTCCAAACCAAACAAACCTACTTTCCTATCTATTCTCAGAACATGAGACAAAACAACAAACCCACACCCACTCCCACAAAGGCACCTCCTTCCCCAAAGTAGGTCTGTGACTATCTGGGGTGTCCTCTGACTGCTGGGCCATACTATGTTCCCCCGAAATGTCCTGTCTTCTCTCCGATCTTGTTTCCTTGAACAACTCTGTGAAGAAGTCAGGAAAAAGTGGTTAGCCACTACCTGTTTTCTCAGGAAAGGTCCATCTTCAGAGCTCTCCTGGCATTTGGCCTTCCTCACATCATTAGGTACCAAGAAAACTGACTCTGTCCTTTGTAAATCCAAACAAGTGAGCCCACTGGGACTGGGACTGGGACTGCCTCTGGCTGCCTGGCTTCTTGGATACCAAGTTCAGAGAGTTCCATCACCAAGGAACTGAGGTATGTCACATTCATTGGAACTGAATGAGGTCACTGCCTTGGCAACCACTTTGTCCTAACAGTTGCTTCCAACGGTAACATAAGATGGAGTTTGCCCCTACTTCCTGTGACACTTTCATAAGGTAGAATGTATATCAACCATTGGCACCCGGGAACAGCTCTCCACCCAGGCCTGGTTTGGTCCATGTTCTCTACAATAAGAAGAGAGAGGCCTATTCAGACACATCCCTTCATCCTGACCAGGTTGTTTGCCATGGAAGATGACTTTTGCTCTCTCAGGTGCTTCATACCTGCTTACAACTTCTCCAGGTATCATTTGTGTATGGACATTTGAGGTTCTCTTCATGTGGAAGGTCCCCAACTCTCCTGTATTGTAAGAACCACTCTGTCCCTGGTCTTCTGTAAAATGATTGAGGGAACAGTGTATACTGGGGGTTAAAAACAGGTTTGATTTTGGTTACGTATGACTCTGTGCGATGAATAATGGTATTGGGAACCTGAAATATTTACAAGAATATTGAGGTGAAATATAAGTATGAAAACAGAAATCTAGGTATGATTTGAAGCCCAGAAGGGTTCTGCCCTTGATTGGGATACTGAACTTTGAATTATGTTCTGCAAATTTGTCTCAGATAATTCGATATACAATGGCATAGGACCTTGTACATTGGATGATTGAATTTAGAAGAGAACATCTAGTCAAAAAGGGATATTCAGTAGGATTAGGAAGATAGTCAGTAGGTTTCGTAAGAAGAGTGAGTATAGGATTTGGACCAAAAGTTCTTTAGCAATAGACTTTCAGTTATAGAGTGAATATATATTTCAGCACATATGAAGAGTCAGTCACTATGTTGAACTGGGGAAAATATGTAGAAAAGGAGATATCAATAGAAACATTACGAAATCAGGCAAAGTATAAAGTGAGTGATAGAATTAGACATTTTCAACAGGGTTGAGTTTGAATATATAAACTACGAAAAAACAAAAATGTAGTCACCAATAGGATTGACAATTGACAGCATTAGGCAACCTGGAAATGGATGTTTTTAGAAATCCATGTTCACTTTCCATTTAGGCTTTGGTACAATCATAAGTGTGACCTTTCCATTTTTTGTCCAGAATATTACTGTGATAATGAGGTGACATGAGTATTTCTTTCACCATTTCTGGGAGCAATATATTGAAGATGTAAAATAGAATCGGGGGTAGAAAGAGGTGTACCCTGTTTCTATGAACATAGAGAAAAAGCATGAATAGACCATACTGTGAATAAATAATATACCTTTTTTGAAATTTAAATAATGAATTGAACTGATATCTGAAAAATTAAAGGAAGTCGTATATTGATATACAATCATTCATTCCAACCAGTTATATATCTAATGAAAATATTAATGTTTTGGTTTATCATAAAGAGTGTGTGAGTTTTTCTTCAAAATGATTATGGAAATTCAAAATAATGTGTTTGGAAAGAAGTCTCATGAAAAGACCATTCAAGAAACCCTGACAATACATGTGTTCTGAAGCAAGAAGTGATTAAAGTTGAAACAAATGCCTATTAATTTGTGAACTTGTGGATGAAATGTATATCCTATGATGTGCAAAAACTGAGGAAACAATAATGTAGCAGTGTCGAATACAAATGAATGACAAATTACATATCATGTCCCATAGGAGTCTACTTGCATTGATGTTAGACTGGGTCAGTTACTGTACAATAATTAGGATTTGTATGCACAATTCACTGAAGTTAGTTTTCAGTACTAGGAAACAAATATGTATTTCAGGTGCATGAATATTTCTGATTATAATCTTGAGAAAAGTTGATTATAAATCCACATACATGAACATGAATGAATTTAGAGAGTGTATATTAGACACATATATTTCATATTTTGAAAAATTTGGAGAGTATATCTATATCTATATCTATATCTATACACACACACACACACACACACACAACACTCACAGACATTAAAAAGTACCAATATAAATGCCAATCGAAATTCATCAGTAAATATATGTCATCCAGAAATGCAAAAATATTTATTTTACTGAATATGACTTTATGTATAACGTTGTTCGACTAGGGCGGTCTCCTATAGGTTGAATTTTTATTTCCAACAGCATTTAGGAGGAGTGCACTCTTCTCACAATTTGTATCTGCTAAGACAGCCACCTCACAAAATGTACGTGTGATACCTGCTAGGATTCTATATATGCATATATATATATATATATACATGTGTGAATAGGCTACAGAAAAGGGAAACAAGAATTCACATATTTGTTAAGTTTAAAAACACATGGAGAATATGTCCATTAAAATTTGAATACATTTATAACTCCTAACTTATATAATGCAAATGTCAAGTCCAACTATACATCATGTCTCCTCTGAAGTGCTTGTATTTCTATTGTGTTGGGTTAATTTTCCCCATTATATTAGGATGAATAGTCTGAGTCTACTAGGTATGGCTTAGTGTCAGGAATTCAGCATTTCGAATGGAAAATTGGAAAATGAATCCAATGTGTATGTAAATATATGCTGCACAAATATCCTCCCGCTCTCATCCAGAAGAATGCCTTGACATTACCTTCACCCCAAGTAAGACACAATTAGAGGAGAAGAGTTACAAAATCAGGAATACATATCTGGAATGTAAAATGCTCAGGAGTTCACAACCTTGGAGGTGGTAGAGGAGTTTGCAAAACTAAGGGACAGGGTAAACACTCCACAAATATGGAGCTCTGCTGGCCTAAAAACTTTTTGAGAAACTGCCTCTGAGCTTCCGCCCTTGAAATATATGTTGTTTTCAGGAGATTTGTCTTCCTTTGTAGTGAGACCATCAAAGCTGGGTCTGCATCTATGTGACCTGGAGGACATGGTTTCTTATTTTCCAATGAACAAGATGAAGCAGTGCTGAATCCACTCTTTGTAGGTAAACTGAGGCCACTGGGGACTAAGTTTCTCCCCGTGTGGACTGTAAAGCCATTTGGTCCTCCTCCACTTTTTGTGGTTTTTTTGCTGCTGCACTGTGAGTTTGGTATTTGTTTCACGAAATACTAGGAGCTAATCTGGGACAGAGTGCTGGAGGGAGTTCTGTCACGTGTGGTGGGTCAGGGTCTGCTAGAGAATGCACCAAATAAGCTTGGATCTCTCACAGCTTGCTCCATTGCCCCCTTGTCCATATCAACCTGATTCTTAATTTTCCTCTGAAAACTCTGCATATAACAAGATGCCTTTACATATAAGGGTCTGCTGGCTGTACCACGTCAGTTACAAGCCATTTGGAATCCAATTGTAGATCCACATGGCCCTACCACGGATGTTTTATCAAACACCTCCCCACCACTGCTCTAGACCCACTACTCAGCAGGCTCCAACTTACTGATATCCCATTCTACACCATTTTCATGAAACTCCGTAAATCAAGGCACTGTCTGGTATACTCATGATCAGCAACAGGACATCCAATGTTTCTCCAGTGCCACCTGGTCATAGAAATTTCAAAAATTTCATGGTATTTATCTAGCCATTTTTCAAGCATGAAGTTGGAGGCACTGTGGGTTTCAATTCATTCAGCAAACATTAAATGGTGAGGAAGCTCATTTCAATGAAATCTCTGGAGAACTCTCACAGGCAAGGCTTTCCAAAGAGTGGTCAAAAGGTCACATTAGGCCAGGCCCATTGAGGTGTTCAATGTGAGGTCCATGTGTGTTTTGACTCTCAACTATGACTGCCATGTCTTTAAGAATAAAATCATGTGATATCCTTGCTGAGATTCCCAGGCCTCTGTGGAAATCCACCCGGGGCCTAGGTCTCAGTTTCCAAGAGCCACTTTCATGCGTGGCCTCTTGAAATCCTAACAAAACTCATGGCAATGCTTCTCTGAGTTCAGTTCTAAAACCCAGTCTCTAAGGGGAATCACACCAGAGTTCAAGCCCACGTGGACACAGTCATTTTTTCCAATGCCACACAAATGACCAAAATTAAAACCGAAACACTCCCACATGGCCCTCATCTTATTCCATATAGTAACTCATCTTAACCTCTGGCTGGAGGTTTCCATGAGGGGCGCAGCCCAAGACAGTGTCCAAAATCAGCTCGTTTGCCCCTCATTTGCCTAAAGTCAGGGTGGCCTGGACACCATTTCTGTGAACCAGCAATGATCAAATAAGCCTGCCGTTAATTCTTCTGTGTTTCTCCAATTTGAGGCCTATTGATTTCAGGAATAGATTCTTTATGTGATTTAAAGTTATTCGAAAACCCAAACACCTCTGCAGAGATTTGAAGAACTCATTTGACCCAAAGAATCCCTATTCTCACTAGATGGAGTTCAGGAACCTAACAGAGGAAGGCAAGAGACTTCATCCACAATGAATGATTTTTTGCCCTTATGGTTTTGGATGCACGCATGGGATCATTCTTTAGATTCATCAGGTGTTGGGAATCTAAGTCACAGCCACACACATGGCCAAGAGGCTGATTCAGACACATCCATTCTCAAAGCAATGAAGCCAGAAGCCACAGGTGATGCCCATTCATTTGTATTTGAAAACTGTTTTCTTCAGGTTTCACAAAGGGGTGGCCTGAGGCAAAGACCTTCCTGACATTCAGTGCAACACAACAATTAGTAAGCAAATTGCCCAAAGCAGGGTTTCTGCACTGAGACTTTCCTGGTCACACTGATATCTGAGTTTTCTGAAATGCTCGCCATTCTCTTCAGCTATCCATTACATGGACATGTCACAGAGCTTGGAGGTGGTACATATTTTGGACACAAAACCATGAGCCTATTCTGGATAGTGGCCAGAATTCAGGAAGAAAACAGCAACTTAGAAAGATAGTAGGTGTTGCACATCGATAAGACAAGCTGCAGTCCATTCATATATTGGGCAGGATAAATTATGGGAAGACTTATACTAGACAGGACACATCCATTAATGCATTCTCTTTTTAATGTCTACAACAACGGACACATTGAGATACACCGAAACAGAAACACTCGCCTTGTCAAACAACTTACTAGAAACTGTCCACTCCAAACCAAACAAACAGCCTTTCCTACCTATTCTCAGAACATGAGACAAAACAACAAACCCACACCCACTCCCACAAAGGCACCTCCTTACCCCAAGTAGGTCTGTGACTATCCGGAGTTTCCTCTGACTGCGGGCCATACTATGTTCCCCCTAAATGGCCTGTCTTCTCTCAGATCTTGTTTCCTTGTTCAACTCTGTGTAGTTGTCAGGAAAAAGTGGTTAGCCACTACCTGCTTTCTCAGGAAAGGTCCCTCTTTAGAGTTCTCCTGGCTTTATGCCATCCTCACATCAGTAGGTACCAAGAAAACTGACTCTGTCCTTGGTAAATCCAAACAAGTGAGCCCACTGGGACTGGGACTGGGACTGCCTCTGGGTGCCTGGCTTCTTGGATACCAAGTTCAGAGAGTTCCATCACCAAGGAAATGAGGTATGTCACATTCTTTTGAACTGAATGAGGTCACTGCCATGGCAACCACTTTGTCCTAACTGTTGCTTCCAAGGGTCCCATGAGATGGAGGCTTCCCCTACTTCCTGTGACACTTTCACAAGGTAGAATGGTATATCAACCATAGGCACCCAGGAACAGCTCTCCACACAGGCCTGGTTTGGTCCATCTTCTCTACAATAAAAAGAGAGAGGCTGATTCAGACACATCCCTTCATCCTGACCAGGTTATTTGCCATGGAAGATGACTTTTGCTCACTCAGGTCCTTCATACCTGCCTACAACTTCTCCAGGTATCATTTCTGGATGGACCTTTGAGGTTCTCAGCAGGTGGAAGATCCCATAATTTCCTGTATTGTAAGAACCACTCTGTCCCTGCTTTTCTGTAAAATGAGATTGAGGGAACAGTGTGCGCTTAGGGTTAATAACAGGTTTGATTTGGGTTATGAATCATTCTGTGTGATGAATAATGGTATTGTTAACCTGTGATATTTACAAGAATATAGATGTGAAATAAAAGTATGAAAACAAAAATCTAGGTATGATTTGAAGCCCAGGAGGGTTTTCCCCTTGATTGGGATACTTAGCTTTGAATTATGTTCTGCAAAGATGTCTCAGATAATTCGATATACAAGGGAGTAGGACCTTGTACCTATGATGATTGAATTTAGAAGAGAACATCCAGGCAAAAAGTGATAATCGTTAGGATTAGGAAGATAGTCGATAGCTTTAGGAAGAAGAGTGAGTATAGGATTTGGACCAAAAGTTCTTTACCAGTAGGGTTTCGGTTATGGAGTGAATGTAGATGTCAGTACATATGAAGAGTCAGTCACTATGATGAACTGGGGAAAATATGTAGAAAAGCAGATATCAATAGAATCATTACAAAATCAGGCAAAGTATAAAGTGAGTAATAGAATTAGTCATTTTCAACAGGGTTGAGTTTGAATATATAAATTAGATAGAAACAAATATGTAGTCACCAACAGGATTGACAATTGATAGCATTAGGCAACCTGGACATGGATGTTTTTAGTAATCTATGTTCACTTCCCATTTAGGCTTTGGTACAATCATAAGAGTGACCTTTACATTTTTTGTCCAGAATATTACTGTGATAATGAGGTGACATGAGTATTTCTTTCACCATTTCTGGGAGCAATATATTGAATATTTAAAATTAGAATTGGGGGTACAAAGAGGTATACCCTGTGTCTATGCACATAGAGATAAAGCATGAATAGAACATACTGTGACTAAATAATATAACTTTTTTGAACTTTAAATAATGAATTGAATTGATATCTGAAAAATTACAGGAAATCATATATTGATATACAATCATTCATTCCAACCAGTTATATATCTCATGGAAATATTAGTGGTTTGGTTTATCATGAAGAGTGTGTGAGTTTTGCTTCAAAAGTGATTATGGAAATCTATAATAATGTGTTTGGAAAGAAGTCTCATGAAAAGACCTGTCAAGAAACCCTGACAATACTTGTGTTCTGAAGCAAAAAGTGATTAAAGTTGAAACAAATGCCTATAAATTTGTGAACTTGTGGATGAAGTGTATAACTTAAAATGTGCAAAAACTGAAGAAATAATAATGTACCATTGTTGAATACATATGAACGTCAAATTACATATCATGTCCCATAGGAGTCTACTTGCATTGCTGTTAGACTGGGTCAGTTTCTGTAGAATAATGAGGATTTGTATGCCCCATTCACTGAAGTTAGTTTTCAGTACTAGGAAACAATTATGTATTTCAGGTGGATGAATATTTCTGATTATAATCTTGTGAAAAGTTGATTATAAATCCACATACATGAACATGAATGAATTTAGAGGGTTTACATTAGACACATATATTTTATATTTTGAAACATCTGCAGAGTGTACAGATATATTATACACACACACACACAAAAAAAACACTCACATACATTTAATAGTAGCAATATATATGCCAATCGAAATTCATCAGTAAATATATATCATCCACAGATGCAAAAATATTTATTTTACTGAACATGAATTTATGCATAATGTTCTTCTACTAGGAAGCTCCCCTATAGGTTGAATTTTCAGTTCCAACAGCGTTTAGGAGGAGTGAACTCTTCTCACAGTTTGTATATGCCAAGTCAGCCACCTCAAAAATGTACGTGTGATACTTGGTAGGATTCTATATGTGCATATAAATATACAAGTGTGAATAGGCTAAAGGGAAAGGGAAACAAGAATTCTCGTATTTTTTAAGTTTAAAAACTCATGGAGAACTTCTTCGATTAAAAATTGACTAGATTTATAACTTTTACCTTATATAATGCAAAACGCAAGTCCAACTATACAACATGCCTCCAATGAACTGCTTGTATTTCTATAGGTTTGCCTTATTTTTCTCTATCATATTAGGATGAGTTGTCTGAGTCTAGTAGCTATCGGTTAGTGTCAGGGATTCAATATTTCAAAATGAAAATTGGAAAATGAATCCAATTTGTATGCATATACATGCTGCACAAATATCCTCCCACTCTCATCCAGAACAATGCCTTGACATTACCTTCACCCCAAGTAAGACACAATTAGAGGAGAAGAGTTAGAAAATCAGTGAATACATATCTGGAATGGAAAATGCTCAGGAGTTCACAACCTTGGAGGTTGTAGAGGAGTTTCCAAAAGCAAGGGATAGGGTAAACACTCCACAAACATGGAGCTCTGCTGGCCTAAAAGCTTTTTGAGAAACTGCCTCTTAGATAGGGCACTTGAAATATATGTTGTTTTCAGGAGATTTGGCTTTCTTTGTAGTGAGACCATCAAAGCTGGGTCTGCATCTATGAGACCTGGAAGACATTGTTTCTGATTTTTCAATGAACATGAGGCAGCAGTGCTGATATTTTTCTTTTTAAGTAAACTGTGGCCTCTGGGGTCTAAGTGTCTCCCCGTTGAACTGTGAAGCCATTTGGCCCTCCTACACTTTTTGTGGGGTTTTTGCTGCTGCACTGGTAGTTTGTATTTGCTTCACAAAATAGAAGGAGTTCAACTGGGACACAGTGCTGGAGCGAGTTCTGTCACGTGTGGTGGGTCAGGGACAGCAGAAAAATGCACCAACCAATCTTCTATCCCTCAAAGCTTGCCCCATTGCATCCTTGTCCATAGCAACCTGATTCTGAACATTGCCCTGAATCCTCTCCATATAACAAGATGCCTTTACTTATAAGGGTCTGCTGGCTGCACCATGTAAGCCACAAGCCATTTGTAAGCCAATGGAAGATCCAAATTGCTCCAACACAGAAGTTTTATCACACTCCTGCCCACCACAACTCTAGGCCCACTTCTCAGGAGGCTGCAACTTACTGGGACCTCTGTTCTACACCATTTTCATAAAACCCAGTCAAGCAAGGCACTGTCAGGTACATCCATGATCAGCAGCAGGACATCCAAAGGTTCTCTAGTGCAACCTAGTCGTGGGAATTTCAAAAAATTCACGGTATTTATCTAGAAATTTTTCAAGGATAAAGTTGGAGGCACTGTGGGTTTCAATTTATTCAGGAACCATTAAATGGAGAGGAAGATTATTTCAATGAAAGCTCTGGAGAACCCTCACAGGCAAGGCTTCTCAAAGAGTGGACAAAAGGTCACATTTAGCCAGGCCCATTGAGGTCTACAATGTGAGGTCCATGTGTGTTTTGACTCTCAAATATGGCTGCCAAGTCTTTCGAATGAAATCATGTGATACCTTGGCTGAGATTCCCAGTTCTCTGTGCAAAGCCACTCTGGCGCTAGATCTCAGTTTCCAAGGGTGACTCTCATACATGGCCTCTTTAATCCCAACACAATACATGGCAATACTTTTCTGAGGTCAGATTCTGAACTCAGTCTCTAAGGGGAATCACACCAAAGTTCAAGCCCAGGTAGACCCAGTTATGTCTTCCAGCTGCCACACAAATATCCACAATTAAATCCAAAACACTCCCACATGTCACTCATCTTTTCTAAATACACACTCATCATAACCTCTGGCTGGAGGTTTCCATGAGGGGTGCGGCCCAAGACAGTGTCCAAAATAACCACCCTTGCCCCTCATTTGCCTAAAATCAGGGTGGCCTGGACATCCTTCCAGTGAACCAGGAGTGATCAAATTGGCCGGCCATTAAGATGGCACTGCTTCTCCAATTTGAAGCCTACTGACTGTGGGGCTTAGAGTCTTTATGTGATTTGGAGTCATGAGAAAAATCAAGCACTTATGGGCTATCCTCTGCAGGGTTTTGAGGAACACATTTGAACCAAATGATCACTATTCTCACTTGATGAAGGTCAGGAACCTTACAGAGGAATGTGAGAGACTTCATCCAAAATGAATGCTCTTTTGTCCATTTTGGTTTTGGATGCACACATGGGATCTTTCTTTAGATCCATCAGGTGCTAAAAATCTAAGCCGCAGCCTCACACAGGGCCAAAAAGCTGATTCAGACACATCCCTTTCCAAAGCAATTAAGCAAAGAGCCAGAGGTGATGCCCTTTCATTTCTGTTTGAAAACTATTTCTTTTGGCTCTACAAAGGTGTGGCCTGAGGCAAAGATGTTCCGGACATTCAGGGCAACAGAACAATTGGTAAGCAAAAGGCCCAAAGCAGGGTTTCTCCATTAGAATTTTCTGGTCACACTCATATCTGAGTTTTCTGAGATGCTCCCATTCCCTTCAGCTATCCAGTACATGGCCAAGTCTCAGAGCTTGGAGGTGGTACATATTTTGGACACAAAAAAATGAGCCTATTCTGGAAATTGGCCAGGATTCAGGAAGAACACAGGAACTTAGCAAGATTGTAGGAGTTGCCCACCCATAAGTCAAGCCACAGTCCATTCATAAATTGGGCAAGATGAATCTTGGGAAGCTTTCTACTAGTCAGGACACATACAATAATTCATTCTCTTTTCTAATGTCTAAAACCACGGACACAGTGGGATACACAGACATAGAGACACTGGCCTTGTCAAACGACTTACCAGAAACAGTTCACTCCAAAACAAATAAACCGCCTTTCCTACCTATTCTCAGAACATGAGACAAAACCTCAAACCTACACCCACACACACAAAGGCAGCTCCTTCCCCCAAGTAGGTCTGTGACTATCAGGAGTGTCCTCTGACTGGTGGGCCATACTATGTTCTGATGAAATCGCCTGTCCTGTGTCAGATATGGTCTCATTGGCCCAATCTGTGAAGTTGTCACTAGCCAGCTGTGAGCCACTACCTGCTTTCTCAGGAAAGGCCTCTCTTCAGAGCTTTCCTGACATTTGTCCATCCTCACATCAGTAGGTACTAAGAAAGACTGACTCTGTCCTTGTTGAATCCAAACAAGTGAGACCACTGGGACTGGGAATGGGACTGGCTCTGCGTGCCTGGCTTCCCGGATTCCAAGTTCAGAGAGTTTCATCACCAAGGAATTGAGGTGAGATTAATCTCTTCAGGAATTTAATGAGGTCACTGCCTTGGCAACCACTTTGTCCTAACAGTTGCTTCCAATAGTCCTATGAGATGGAGGCAGCCCTTACTTCCTGTGACACTTTCAAAAGTTAGAATGGTATATCAACCATAGGCACCCAGGAACAGCTCTCCACACATGCCTGGTATGGTCCATCTTCTCTACATTAAGAAGAGAGAGGCTTATTCAGACAAAACCCTTCATCCTGGAAAGGTTGTTTGAGATGGAAGATAACTTTTGCTCTCTCAGGTCTTTCATAGCTGCCTAATCTTCTCCAGGGATCAAACCTGCATGGACCTTTGAGGTTCTCAGCAGGAGGCAGATCCCCTACATTCCTGTATTGTAAGACGAACTCTGTCCCTGCTCTTCTGTAAAGTTAGGTTGAGGGAAGAGTGTATGGTTAGGGTTATTAACATCTTTGATTTGGATTACGAATCCTTCTGCAGGATGATTAATAGTATTGGGAACCTGCGATATTTATAAGATTATAGATGTGAAATATAAGTATGAAAACAGAAATGTTGGTAAGATTTGAAGCCCAGAAGGGCATTAGGCCCTTGATTGGGATACTTAGCTTTTAATTACGTTCTACACAGATGTCTCAGATAAATTGATAATCAATGGCATAGGACCTTATACCTTGGATGTTTGATTTTAGAAGAGAACATCCACTCAAATTGAGATAGTCGGTGGGATTAGGAAGATAGTCGGTAGGTTTATAAAAAAAGAGTGAGTATAAAAATTGGACAAAAAGTTCTGTAGCATTAGGGTTTCTGTTATAGAGTGAATATAAATATCAGCACATGTGAAGAGTCAGTCACAATGATTAACTGGGTAAAATATGTAGGAAGGAAAATATCAATAGAGACATTACGAAATGAGGCAATTATATAGTGAGTGATAGGATTAGACATTTTCAACAGGGTTGAGATTGAATACATAATCTTAGGAAGAAACAAATATGTAGTCACCAATAGGAATGACATTTGAAAGCATTAGGCAACCTGGACATGGATGTTTTTAGTAAGCCATGTTCACTTTCAATTTAGGATTTGGTACAATCATAAGTGTGACCTTTGCATTTTGTGCCCAGAAAATTATTGTGAACAAATATATATGTAGATCATATGATATGTGTATTTCTTCCACCATTTCTGGGAGCAATATTTGAGGACACATAAATTAGTATTGTGGGTACCAAGTGGTGTACCCTGTGTCAATGAATATAGAGATAATGCATGAATAGACCATAGTGTGAATAAATAATATAACTTTTTTCTCTTTAAATAATGGTTTGAATTGATATCTTAAAATATATAGGAAATCATATATTGACATACAATCATTCACTCCAACCAGTTACATATATAATGGTAATCTTAGGGTTATTGTTTATCATGAAGTGTGTGTGAGTTTTGTTTCAAAAGTGTTTATGGAAATCGAAAATAATGTGTTTGGAAAGAAGTCTCATGAAAAGACCAGTCAAGAAACATGGAGGAATCCATGTGTTCTGAAGCTGGAATTGATTGAAAGTGAAACAAATGCCTATAACTTTCCTAAATTGTGGATGAAATATATATCCTGTGATGTGCATAAACTGATGAAATAGTAATGTACCAGTGTTGAATAAAAATGAAGGTCAAAGTACACATCATGTCCCATAGGAATCTACTTGCATTGATGTTAAACTGGGTCAGTTACTGTAGAAATATTAGGATTGCATGCATTATTCACCGTAGTTAGTTTTATTTCATTTTTATTCATGGTTGTTCAAAACATTACATAGTTGTTGTTATAACATATTTCACACTTTGATTCAAGTGAGTTATAAACTCTCATTTTTACCCCATGTACAGATTACAGAATCACATCAGTTACACATCTACTGATTCACATATTGCCATACTAGTGTCTATTGAATTCTGCTGCCTTTCCTATCCTCTACTATCCCCCCTCCCCTTCCCGCCCCTCCCCTCGTCTCTCTCTACCCCCTCTACTGTAATAAATTTGTCCCCCTTGTATTATTTTTCTCTTTCTCCTCACTTTCTCTTGTATGTAATTTTGTATAACCCTGAGGGTCTCCTTCCAATTCCATGCAATTTTCCTTCTCTCTCCCTTTCCTTTCCACCTCTCATCCCGCTTTAATGTTAATCATCTTGTCATGCTCTTCGTCTCTCCTCTGTTCTTAGTTACTCTCCGTATATCAAAGATGACATTTGGCATTTGTTTTTTAAGGATTGGTTAGCTTCACTTAGCATAATCTGCTCTAATGCCATCCATTTCCCTCCAAATTCTATGATTTTTTTATTTTTCAATGCAGAGTAATACTCCATTGTGTATAAATGCCACAGTATTTTATCCATTCTTTCATTGAAGGTTATCTAAGTTGGTTTCACAGTCTTGCTGTTGTGAATTGTTCTGCTATGAACATCGATGTAGCAGTGTCCCTGTAGCATGCTGTTTTTAGGTCTTTAGTGAATAGACTGAGTAGGGGAATAGCTGGGTCAAATGGTGGTTCCATTCCCAGCTTTCCAAGAAATTTTCATACTGCTTTCCAAATTGGCTGCACCAATTTGCAGTCCCACCAGCAATGTAGAAGTGTACCTGTTTCCCCACATCCTTGCCAGAACTTGTTCTTTGACTTCATAATGGCTGCCAATCTTACTGGAGTGAGATGGTATCTTAGGGTGGTTTCGATTTGCATTTCTCTGACTGCTGGAGATGGTGAGCATTTTTTCATGTACTTGTTGATTGATTGTAAGTCCTCATCTGATAAGTGTCTGTTGAGGTCCTCAGCCCATTTGTTTATTGGGTTATTTGTTATCTTATTGTCTAATTTTTTGAGTTTTTTGTATACTCTGGATATTAGGGCTCTATCTGAAGTGTGAGGAGTAAAGATTTCTTCCCAGGATGTAGGCTCCCTATTTACCTCTCTTATTGTTTCTTTTGCTGAGAAAAAACTTTTTAGTTTGAGTAAGTCCCATTTGTTGATTCTAGTTATTAACTCTTGTGCTATGGGTGTCCTATTGTGGAATTTGGAGCCCGACCCCACAGTATGTACATCGTAAGCAAATTTTTCTTCTATCAGACACTGTGTCTCTGATTTGATATCAAGCTCCTTGATCCATTTTGAGTTAACTTTTGTGCATGGCAAGAGAAAGGGATTCAGTTTCAATTTGTTACATATGGATTTCCAGTTTTCCCAACACCATTTGTTGAAGATGCTATCCTTCCTCCATTGCATGCTTTTAGCCCCTTTATCAAATATAAGATAGTTGTAGTTTTGTGAATTGGTTTCTGTGTCCTCTATTCAGTACCATTGGTCCACAAGCCTGTTTTGGTACCAGTACCATGCTATTGTTGTTACTATTGCTCTGTAGTATAGTTTGAAGTCTGGTATCACTCTACCGCCTGATTCACACTTCCTGCCTAGCATTGTTTTTGCTATTCTGGGACTTTTATTTTTCCATATGTATTTCATGATTGCTATCTTTATTTCTACAAGAAATGCCTTTGGGATTTGTTTGGCATTGCATTAAACCTATAGAGAAATTTTGGTAATATCACCATTTTGATGATGTTAGTTCTGCCTTTCCATGAACAGGGTATATTTTTACATCTTCTAAGATCTTCTTATATTTCTCTCTTTAGGGTTGTGTAGTTTTAATTGTATGAGACTTTCCCCTCTTTTGTTAGGTTGATTCCCATCTTTTTTTTTTTAGGATATTGTGAATGGAGTGGTTGTTCTCATTTCCATTTCAGAAGATTTGTCCCTGATAATTAGGAATGCCTTTGATTTATGCGTGTTGATTTTATATCCTGCCACTTTGCTGCATTCATTTATTAGCTCTATTAGTTTCTTTGTAGACCCTTTTGGGTCTGCTAGGTATAGAATCATGTCATCTGCAATAGTAATAATTTAAGTTGTTCTTTTCCTATTTTTATGCCTTTAATTTCTTCCGTCTGTCTAATTGCTCTGGCCAGTGTTTCGAGAACTGTATTGAACAGAAGTAGTGAGAGAGGGCATCCCATTCTTGTTCCAGATTTTAGAGGGAATGCCTTCAATTTTTCTAGATTCAGAATGATGCTAGCTTGAGGATTAGCATAGATTGCTTTTACAATATTGAGGTATGATTCTGTTATTCCTAGTTTTTCTAGAGTTTTGAAGATAAAGGGATGCTGTACTTTGTCGAATGCTTTTTGTGCATCTATCGAGATGATCATATGGTTCTTATTTTTAAGTCTATTGATGTGGTGAATAACATTTATTGATTTTCGTATATTGAACAAGCCTTGCATTCCATGGATGAATCCTACTTGATCATGGTGCACAATTTTTTTAATATGTTTTTGTATCTGATTCGCCAGAATTTAATTAGGGATTTTTGCATTTAGATTCCTTAGGGATATTGGTCTGTAGTTTTCTTTGTTTGAAGTGTTTATGTCTGGTGTAGAAATCAGGGTGATATTGGCCTGGTAGAATGAATTTGGAAGATCTCCCTCTTTTTCAATTTTCTGAAATAGCTTGAAAAGTATTGGTATTAGTTCATATTTAAAGGGTTTGTAAAACTCTGCTGTATACCCATACTGTCCTGGTCTTTTCTTAGTTGGTAATCTTTGGATGGTTTCTTCTATTTCCTCAATTGATACTGGTCTGTTTAGGTTGTCTATATCCTCCTGACTCAATCTGGACAGATCATATGACTTAAGAAATTTTTCGATGCTTTCACTATCTTCTATTATATTGGAGTATAACGAATCAAATTAATTTCTGATTATCTTCTGTATTTCAGAAATATCTGCTGTGATTGCCAGAAGGTGACAAATAACTTGTGTAGATTGATACAGCAGGAGTGGAAGCCGTTTATTGTAGCATCTGAGCGATATTTATACATTTTATATAGCTTATCTAATTAGCATAAAATAGATCCAGCAGTCAACCAATAAGGAATCTCCACACTTAATGGCTTGCTTTTGTTACTTCACAAACCACTCTCTATGGCATTTGGCCAGGCGCCATCCAGACTTGTTTACAGACCCTAACATTTCTCTGGCAAAATACCAGGTGCCATCCTGACTTGTTTATAGACCTTAACATGTGATGTTGCCCTTTTCATCCCGTATGCTAGTAATTTGAGTTTTCTCTCTTCTTCTCTTGATTAGCATGGCTAAGGGTCTGTCGATTTTATTTATTTTTTCAAAGAACCAACTTTTAGTTTTCTCAATTTTTTCAATTGTTTCTTTTGTTTCGATTTCATTAATTTAAGCTTTGATTTTAATTAAATCTTACCTTCTACTTATTTTGCTGTTGTTTTCCTCTTCTTTTTCTAGGATTCTGAGATGAAGTATGAGATCATTTATTTGTTTTGTTTTTTTTTTTCTTTTTTTAAGGAATGAAATCCAAGCAATGAATTTTCCTCTTAGAACAGATTTCAGTGTGTCCCATAGATTCTGATATGTTGTGCCTGTGTTTTCATTTATCTCTAAGAATTTTTTAAATTCCTCCTTGATGTCTTCTATAACCCATTGATCATTCAGTAACCTATTGTTCATTCTCCAAGTGATACATGATTTTTCCTTCCTTCGTTTATCATTGATTTTTAGTTTATATTAGATTATGATCAGATAAGATGCATGGTATTATCTCTACTTCTTTATATTGTCTAAGAATTGCCCTGTGACATAATATATGATCTATTTTTGAGAAGGATCCATGTGCTGCTGAGGAAAAATGGAACTGCTTGATGTTGAGGAGTATATTCGATATATGTCAATTAAGTCTAGGTTATTAATTGTGTTATTGAGTTCTATAGTTTTCTATTTCAACTTTTGTTTGGAAGACCTGTCCAGTGGTGAGAGAGGTGTGTTGAAGTCTCCCATGATTATTGTATGGTGGTCTATTAGACTCTTGATCTTGAGCAAAGTTTGTTTGATGGACATAGCTGCACCATTGTTTGGGGCATATATATATTTATAATGGTTATGTCTTGTTGGTGTATGGTTCTCTTGAGCAGTATGTAGTGTCCCTCTTTATCCCTTTTGATTAACTTTGGCTTGAAATCTATTTTATTTGATATGAGTATGGACACTCCTGCTTGTTTCCGAAGTCCATATAAGTGATATGATTTTTCCCAACCTTTCACCTTCAGTCTATGTATGTCTTTTCCTATCAAATGCGTCTCCTGTAGGCAGCATATTATTGGGTCTTGTGTTGTGATCCATTCTACTAGCCTGTGTCTCTTAATTGGTGAGTTTAAGCCATTAACATTTACGGTTATTATTGAGATAATGGTTGTTCTTCCAGCCCTATTTGTTTATTTATGTTATTAAACATGGATTGTTTTCTACATTGATTATTTCCCCCTTTTACTGTACTACCTCCCACTGTTGGTTTTTATTGTTATTTTCCATTTCCTTTTCCTGTAATATTTTGCCGATGATGTTTTGAAGAGATGGTTTTCTAGCTACAATTTATTTTAACTTTTTTTTAACATGGAAGGTTATGATTTTATCTTCCATCCTGAAGCTTAATTTCGCTGGATACACAATTCTTGGTTGGAATCCATTTTCTTTCAGTGTTTGAAAAATGTTAATCCAGGATCTTCTAGCTTTCAGAGTCTGTGTTGAAAGATCAGCTGTTATCCTGATTGGTTTACCCCTAAATGTAATCTGCTTTTTTTTCTCTTGTAGCATTTAAAATTCTCTCCTTATTGTGTACGTTGGGCATCTTCATTATAATGTGTCTAGGTGTGGATCTCTTATGATTTTGCACATTCGGCGTCCTGTAGGCTTCTAGGACTTGGGAGTTAGTCTGATTCTTCAAGTCTGGGAAGTTTTCTCGTA
Source organism: Callospermophilus lateralis (assembly GCF_048772815.1). Taxonomy (NCBI): domain Eukaryota; kingdom Metazoa; phylum Chordata; class Mammalia; order Rodentia; family Sciuridae; genus Callospermophilus; species Callospermophilus lateralis. Next base: position 100,772 of record NW_027512524.1, read on the forward strand.
TTATTTCATTGAATACATTGCTCATTGCTTTGGTTTGGACCTCTATACCTTCCTTTATTCCAATGACTCTTAAGTTTGGTCTCTTTATGTTATCCCATATTTCTTGGATATTCTGTTCATGGTTTCTTAACAGTCTTGCTGAGCTGTCTATGTTCTTTTCAAGTTGGAATACTTTGTCTTCATTGTCTGATGTTCTATCTTCTAAGTGTTCTACTCTGCTGGTAGTATTCTCAATTGAGTTTTTAAGTTGGTTTATTGCTTTCTGCATTTCTAGGATTTCTGTTTGTTATTTTTTACAACCTCTATCTCCCTGTATAGCTGATCTTTTGCTTCTTGGATTTGTTTATGTAATTCATTGTCGAAGTGATTTTTCATTGTCTGATTTTGCTGTCTAATGTCTTCCTTGAGACTCCAGATCATCTGAAGCATGTATATCCTGAGTTCTTTATCTGACATTCCATCTACTGCAGCTATTACCTCTTCTAAAGTTGTGCTGACCTGCATTGCTTGTGGTCCTTTTTTCCTTGTCTTATCATACTGCTCGCTTTTCTTTCTGCTTGGTGAAACTGTTGTGATTTTGAAATTTTCCTCCTATATATTTATATTGCTCTTGTATAGTTGCAAAGTCTCCCTTGCATGGGCACAGGGGGGCTGTGCTGCTCCTCCAATTAGGGTGATCTAACTACCTTGCTGACGGGCCGCTGGGCTTGTTTTCCTGATCGGTTGCAGGTCTGCCTACCATGCAGGCACGGGAGGCGGCTCTGCTCTGCCCCTCCTCCAATTGGTGTCACGTGTCTACCAGGCCCGTGGACCCCTGGGGTGTTCTGCCGATCAGTTGCAGGTCTGCCTACCTTGTAGGTGCTGGCGGCGGCTCTGCTCTGCCCCTACTCCAATTGGGGTGACGTGACTACCATGCAGGTGTGTTGCTGGGCCTGTTCCGCCAGTTTGTCGCAGGTCTGCCTACCTTGCGGGCACGGGCAACGGATCTGCTCTGCTCCTATTCCAAATGGGGTGAAGTGTCTGCCGCGCCGGCAGGGCGATGGGCCTCTTCTGCCAGTCAGGTGCAGGTGTGCCTACCTTGCGGGTGCGGGTGATGGCTCTGCTCTGCCACTACTCCATTTGGGGGGTCGTGACTACCATGCCGGCAGGTTGTTGGGCCTGTTCTGGGTGCGGGCGAAGGCTCTGCTCTGCCCCTACTAATATTGGGGTGACCTGACTACCATGCCGGTGGGCCACTGGGATTGTACTAGGTGCGGGAGAAGGCTCTGCTCTGCAACTATTCCAATTCAGGTGATTTGACTACCACGCCTGCGGGTCACTGGGCCTGTTCTGGGCAAGGGCGGCGGCTCTGCTCTGCCTCTATTCCAATTGCGGTGACGTGACTACCATGCAGGTGTGTCGCTGGGCCTGTTCCGGGCGTGGGCAGCGGCTCTGCTCTGCCCCTCTGGCTTGATGACAAAGTGAGAGAGACCCGGGTGTTTGTGACTCACTTTCTTTACCAGGAGACCAACTGTTTCTGTCACCGCTGGTATCAATGAAGTTATCTCCTCTGCTGCTTTCTGATGACATCAGATCTCTGCCATGTTGGTATCCCATGCAAAAGGCAGCATTTTGTTCCCTTTGCTGGGTGACTAAAGCAATGGGTGAGTTCTGACCGGCACTCACAAGCCCCGTCTCAATCCTGTTGCACTCCCTATGAAGGCTCGGTTGATATTTACCTCCACAGTATTCAGCAAGACCTGGACCGAGAAGCAGTTTCCGCGGGTTCTTTAGCAAAGGGCCAGATCAGTTCCGGGAGGCGGAATTCGGCTGCTCTGGGCTCGGTGTATGTTCTAATAGAAGCAGGCTCCAAGACGCAGTTTCTGCGGGTTCTTTAGCACTGAGCCTGAGTAATTTGTCTGCAAGACAAAGGTGAATGGCATCCTGAAATTACCGGTTCTATAGCTGAATAAGCTGCGATCAGTCGAAAACAGGGATGGTGACGTCACCTCTCCAAGATGGTGGCCGCTGGGTTCCTCTGTGGTCTGACTGGTGCGGAGAAACGAGTTGGACTGCATGCTTCCCCGTCTCAAACCCAGAATTCAGCACTGAGCACAGTGATTGCATACCTGGCAGGAGCCCACAGTATCTGCACCGCTGTATATTTGCGTTGCTATCTCGTCGTTTCCCAGCACGCACCACAGACTCTAGCCACGGAGCGATTTCCTGAATAAGCCACATGACCTTCTCTGAGGACAAATCACTCGCGTTTGAGTTCCCGTAGCTGATCCTCGTGAGATGGAAATATGTACACTAGGTTTTGGAGAACCACAATTTTGCTGGAAATTCCTAACAAGATAGGTTTTAGCCATTCTAACTCGTCATTCTCCCGCACAGTGACGCGGTATATGGGGGTGATGCACTCCCTTCGCAGCCATCATATGATCCCCTGAAGTTAGTTTTCAGTACTAGGAAACAAATAAGTATTTCAGGTGGATGAATATTTCTGAGAAAAATCTTTTGAAAAGTTGATTATAAATCCACATACATGAATATGAATGAATTTAGGGAGTGTATAATAAGAAAAATATACTTCATATTTTGAAAAATCTGCAGAGTGAAAAAAAAATATATATATCTGTATATATATAAATACTTTTTATATATAAAAAGTAGCATTATCTATGCCAATCGAAATTCACCATGAAATATATATCATCCACAGATCCAAAAATATTCATTTTAATGAACATGCATTTATGTCGTTCAACTAAGAAGCTCACCCGTATCTTGAATTTTCGGTTTCAACAGCATTTAGTAGGAGTGATCTCTTCTCACAATTTGTATCTGCCAAGCCAGCCACCTCACAAAATGTACGAGTTATACCAGGTAGAATTCGATATGTGCATATAAAAATACATGTGATGAATAGGCTACAGAGAAAGGGAGACAGTTATTCACATATTTGTTAACTTTTAAAACACATGGAGGACTATTTCAATTAAAATTCGCTAGATTTATAACACCTACCATTTATCATACGAAAGGCAAGTCCAACTATACACCACGCCTCCTGTGAACCTCTTGTATTTCTATTCTGTTTGGGTTATTTTTCTCCATAATATTAGGATTAGAAGTCAAAGTATATTAGGGTATGTGTTAGTGTCAGGGATTCAGTATTTCGAATGGAAAATTTGAAAATGTATCCAATGTATATGCAAATATGTGCTACACAAAAAACTTCCCACTCTCATTCATAACAATGCCTTGACATTACCTTCGCCCCACATAAGACACAATTAGAGGAGAGGAGTTAGAAAATCTGTGAATACATATGTGGAATGGAAAATGCTCAGGAGTTCACAAATTTGGAGGTGGTAGAGGAGTTTCCAAAAGTAAGGGACAGGGTAAACACTCCACAAACATGAAGTTCTGCCAGCCTGACATCTGGAGAAACTGCCTCTAAGGTTGGGCAATGAAATATATGCTGTTGTCAGGAGCATTAGCTTCATTTGGAGTGAGACCATCAAAGCTGGGTCTTCATCTATGTGACATGAATGACATTGTTTCTTATTTTCCAATGAACATGAGGCATCAGTGCTGAATTTTCTATTTGTATGTAACTTGTGGCCACTGGGGTCTAAGTGTCTCCCCGTGTGGACTGTAAATCCATTTGGTCATCCTCCACTATTCGTGGTGTTTCTTGCTGCTGCACTAGGAGTTTGGAATTTGCTTCATGAAATACAAGGAGTTCAACAGGGACACAGTGCTGAAGTGAGTTCTGTCAATTGTGGTGGGTCGGGTTCTGCAGGAGAATGCACCAACCAGTCTTCTATCCCACATTGCTTGCCCCATTGACCATAGCAACCTGATTCTGAACATTGCCCTGAAACCTCTCCATATAACAATATGCTTTTACATATAAGAGTCTACTGGCTTCAAAATGTCAGTCACAATCCATTTGCAAGCCTATGGCAGATCCACATGGCCCAACACAGATGTTTTATCACACACCTGCCAACCACTGCTCTAGGACAACTACTCAACAGGATCCAACTTACTGGCATCTCTGTTCTACACCATTTTCATAAAACCAAGTCAATCAAGGCACTGTCTTACATACTCATGATCAGCAACAGGACATCCAAATGTTCTCCAGTGCCACCCAGTCATGGGAATTTCAAAAATTTTTATGGTATTTATCTAGCCAATTTTCAAGGAAGAAGTTGGAGGCACTGTGGGTTTCAATTTATTCAGGAACCATTAAATGGTGAGTAAGTTCATTTCAATGAAAACTCTGGAGAATTCTCACAGGCAAGGCTTCCCAAAGAGTGGCCAAAATGTCAGATTAAGCAAGGCCCATTGAGGTCTATAATGTGAGGTCCATGTGTGTTTTGACTCTCAAAAATGGCTGCCAAGTCTTTAAGAATAAAATCATGTGATATCCTGGCTGAGATTCCCTGTGATCTGTGGAAAGTCAACTTGGGCCTAGATGTCTTTCCAAGGGCAACTCTCATGCATGGCCATCTAAAATCCCAACACAATTCATGGCAATACTTCTCTGAGATCAGTACCACAACTCAGTCTCTAAGGGGAATCACACCAGGGTGCAAGCCCACGTGGACCCAGTCATCTCTTCAAACCACCATTCAAATGTCCACAATTAAAACCCAAACACTCCCACATGGCCCAAATCTTCTTCCATATATACACTCATCATAACCTGTGGCTGGAGGTTTCCATGAGGGGAGCAGCCCACGTCAGTGTCCAAAATAAGCTTCCTGCACCTCATTTGCCTAATGTCAGGGTGGCATGGACACCCTTCCTGTAAACCAGGAGTGATCAAATAGGCCTTCCTTTAATACTGCTTAGCTTCTCCAACTTGAAGCCTACTGACTTTGAGGTTTAGATTCTTTAAGTGAATTGGAGTCATGAGAAAAACAAGCATCTATGGGCTAGCCTCTGCTGGGTTTTGAAGAACTCATTTGACACAAAGTATCCCTGTTCTCACTTGATGGATGTCAGGAACCTACCAGAGGAAGGCAAGAGAGTTAATCAACAATATCTGATCTTTTTGCCATTTTGGTTTTCGATGCATGCATGGGATGTATCTTTAGATCCATCAGGTGCTGAGAATCTAAGCCTCAGCCTCACACAGGGCCAAGAGACTGATTCAGACATATCCCTTTTCAAAGCGATTAAGCATGGATCCACACGTGATGCCCATTCATTTGCATTTGAAAACTGTTTTCTTCAGGCTTCACAAAGTGGTGGCTTGAGGCAAAGTTCTTCCTGACATTCAGGGCAACAGAACAATAGGTAATCAAAAGGACCAAAGCAGGGTTTCTCCACTGAGACTTTCCTGGTCAACTGATATCTGAGATTTCTGAGATGCTTGCCATTTCCTTCAACTATCTAGTACATGCCCATGTCACAGATATTGGAGGTGGTACATATCTTGGACACAAAACCATGATACTATTCTGGAGTGTTGCCAGAATTGAAGGAGAAAACAGGAAATTATGAAGCTAGTAGGTGTTGCCCATCCATAAGGCAAGCCTGATTCCACTCATATATTGGGCACAATGAATGCTGGCAAGCTTTCTAGTAGACAGGAAACATCCATTGATGCCTTCTCTCTTCTAATGTCTACAATCATGAACACAGTGGGATACACAGACACTCGCCTTGTCAAAGGACTTACTAAAAGTAGTCCACTCCAAACCAAACAAACTGCCTTTCCCACCTATTCTGAGAACTTGAGACAAAACCACAAAATCACACCCACACCCACAAAGGAACCTCCTTCCCCCAAGTAGGTCTGTGACTCTCCGGAGTGTCCTCTGACTGGTGGGCCATACTATGTTTCCCCAAAATGACCTCTCCTGTCTCAGTTCTGGTCTGCTTGGCCAACTCTGTGAAGTTGTCAAGAGCCAGTGGTGAGACACTACCTGCTTTCTGAGGAAAAGCCCCTCTTCAAAGGTTTCCTGGCATTTGGCCATCCTCACATCTGTAGGTTCAAAGAAAGACTGACTCTGTCCTTGGTAAATCCAAACATATGAGACCACTGGGACTGGGACAGGGACTGTGTCTGGGTTCCTGGCTTCCTGGATCCCAAGTTCAGAGAGTTTCATCACCAAGGAAGTGAGGTGAGGTCACTTCCTTCAGGATTTGAATTACATCACTGCCTTGGCAACCACTTTGCCCTAACAGTTGCTTCCAAAAGTCCCATTAGGTGGAGGCTGCCCCTGTTTTCCTGTAACACTTTCACAAGTTAGAATGTTATATCAGTCATAAGCACCCCGGAACAGCTCTCCACACAGAACTGGTTTGGTCCATCTTGTATACATTAAGAAGAGAGAGTGATTCAGACACAACCCTTCAACCCGACCAGGATGACTGCCATGGAAGATGACTTTTGCTTTCTGAGGTATTTCATAGCTGCCTTCATCTTCACCAGGGATCATTTCTGCATGAACATTTGAGGTTCTCAGCAGGTGAAGATACCCTACATTCCTGTATTTTAAAACCAACTCTGTCCCTGCTCTTCGGTAAAGTTAGTGTATGGTTAGGGTTCATTATATGTTTGATTTGGGTTAGGAATCATTCTGCAGGATGAATAAAGGGATTGGGTACCTGCGATATTTATAAGAATATATAAGTGAAATATATGTATGAAAACGGAAATCTAAGAAAGATTTGAAGCCCAGAAGGGCATTGGGCCCTTGATTGGGATACATAGTGTTGAATTACGTTCTGTACAATTGTCTCAGTTAAATCGATATACAATGGCATAGGACCTTGTACCTTGGATGATTGAATGTAGAAGAGAACATCCAGTTAAAAAGGGATAGTCGGTAGGATTAGAAAGATAGTCGGTAGGTTTAGGAAGAATAGTGAGAATATGATTTGGAATAAAAAGCTTCTTTAGCAATAGGGTTTTGTTTAGAGAGTGAATGTAAATATCAGTACATGTGAAGAGTCTTTCACAATGATGAACTGGGGAAATTATGTAGAAAAGCAGGTATCAATAGAGACATAACGAAATCAGGCAAAGTATAAATGAGTGATAGGATTAGACATTTTCAATGGGTTGAGTTTGAATATATAATCATAGGAAAAAACAAATATGTTGTCACCAATGGGATTGACATTTGAGAGCATTAGGCAACCTGGACACGGATGTTATTACTTATCCATGTTCACTTTCCTTTTAGGCTTTGGTACAATCATAAGTGTGACCTTTACATTTTTTTTTGTTCAGAATATTTCGGTGGTAAAATGTATATGTAGATCAGGTAACATGAGTATTTCTTTCACCATGTCTGGGAGCAATATTTTGAAGACATATACATTAGTATTAGGGGTACAAAGAGGTGTACCCTGTGTCTATGAATATAGAGATAATGCATGAATAGATGATAATATGAATAAATAATGTATCTGGTTCCACTTTAAATAATGGATTGAATTGAAATCTGAAAATATATAAGAAATCTTATATTGATATATAATCATTCATTTCAACCAGTTATATATCTAATGGTAATATTACGATTATGGTTTATCATGAAGGGTGTTTGAGTTTTGCTTTATAAGTGATGATGTTAAACGAAAATAATGTGTTTGGAAAGAAGTCTCATGAAAAGACCAGTCAAGAAACATAGAAGAATCATGTGTTCTGAATCAGAAAGTGATTGATCGTGAAACAAATGCCTATAAATTTTCTAACTTTTGAATGAAATATATATCCTATGATGTGCATAAACTGAAGACATCGTAACGTATAAGTGTTGAATAAAAATGAAAATCAAAATACACATCATGTCCCCTAAGAATATACTTGCATTGATATTAAACTAGCTCAGTAACTGTAGAAATATTAGGTTTTGTTTCCACCTTTCACTGAATTTAGTTTTCAGTACTAGAAAACAAATATGTATTTCAGGTGGATGATTATTTCTGAGAATAATCTTGTGGAAAGTTGATTATAAATACACATATATGAATATGAATGAATTTAGGGAGTGTATAATAAGACACATATATTTCATATTTTAAAAAATCTGGAGAGTGTATATATATATATATACACACTCTCATACATACACACTCACATGCACAGATATAAAAAAGTAGCAATACAGGAGATCCATCATGAAGGCAAGCATGGAAAAATCAAGTCTCTGACCTCTTCAGCTGCGCGGGCATCAGGAGTCGTAAACTGTCTAAATGCTGTTTGCTCAGAATCACTAGGCAATGTTGACCTAATGTGGATCTGGTGCGAACATTCTGTGCCCCTCAGAACACACACCGAGCCTGGATCGGCTGCATTCAACCTCCGGTTTGCCTGGTTCTCGTGACTCAGCACTAAGATCCCTCTGAAATAACTGTTCGGCCCTTCTGAACTTTCAGAGGTAAAAGCCAACCAAGCCTTCAAAGGCAGTGGCCACAGGATTGAAACGGCGCTTGGGAGAGACAGTCAGGACCCACCCGTTGCGTTGGTTACCTTGCAAAGGGAACAAACGGTCACCATTTGCATGGGATACCACCATAGCATAGAAATGATGTCACGGGCAGAGGAGATAACTTCATTGAAACCAGCGTGACAGGTGTGTAATCCCCTAGCTATCTCTCTCAACACAGTGGGGAAACCTTAAGGGCCCCTCCCAGCTCTGCCGTAAGGGCCTCTCCCAGCTCTCCCGTGAGCGTGATAGAAAGACCTAGGGAATCAGGATTGGCTCGGGACTAGCGTCGTGGAATTCCGGGCTCCTGATCCCACAAGTGCTGACAATTGAGGTCTCTTACACCACGTACCGGTGGCGTGGCTCCCAGAGGGCAAGAAAATTCGCTGGGGGTCCTCAGCCCCAAGCTCTACAAACTTAGGGTCTGAGGGAGGCAAACAGGGAGAGTGTGCACAGGCGTTCATGAAAACAGGGCTGCCAGGATTAGAGTTCTTGCTTGTAACCACTATTGTGGTGAGCATCACAGGTGATCAGGGCATGGCTTGAGGAAGCACAAGAGAAGGCCCTAGGCACTCAGGATTGGAGATCCACCAAGTCTGGGAGGAAGAGCTGCTGCACAGTGATTGGTTCCCACTTATTCAGAGGAGAAGCTTGGCCCAGTGCACACAGCTCCACCTACTGAAAGAGAAGTTAATTGAACTCTATGACTGCATGTATTATTATTATTTTTTTAATTTATATTTTTTATATTTCTTTCATTTTCATTTTTGTTGTTGTTGTTCTTTAACTTTTTTAATGTTTTTATTTTTTTATTTTTTATTTTATCATTATTATTATTAATATTATTTTAAATTTTAATTTTCATTTTTTAATTATAATTATTATTTAAATTTTTTTTCTTTCTTTCTTTTCTTTTTTTTTCTTTTGTCTTTTCATTTCTTTTCAATTTTCTTATTCTCCCTTCCTTGAATTCTACCTGTCTACTCTCATTCTCTTTAGTGACTTCTTCCCTTCCCTTCTAATATCTTTCCTCCCAAGCATCAAATAAATTTATAAGAGTAAGCAGTAACTCAGCAGTCAAACAAAACAAGAAGTAACATGAGCAGCATAAAAAAGCAAGGAAGAAAAGGAGTACAAACAATGATGGACAGCCTAAATATTCAGAAGGACCTAGAGTCATCAGAAAAATGGTCATATAAAGAACTCAAGAAATACCTTAGACAGATGGAATGGAACCTTAAAGAGGATACGAGACATCAAAACCAAACAGTGAAAGAACACATTGAAAATGAATTACATAAACAGATATAAAAAGAAATTAAGCATCTTAAATAGGAGATAGAGATTATAAAAAAAAAATCAAACAATAATTCTAGAAATGAAGGAAATGATAAACCAAATTAAAAACTCAATTGAGAGTATCACTAACAGAGTGGAGCAAGTAGAAGACAGAATGTCAGATAATGAAGACAAAATATATCATCTTGAAAAAAGTCTAGCCAACAAAGAAATGCTGGTAAAAAGTCATGAGAAAAACATCCAAGAGATATGGGATAACATAAGAAAAAAAAAACTAATGAGTCATCTGGATAGAGGAAGGTACAGAGATTCAAACCAAGGGAATGAGTAACCTGCTGTATGAAATAATTACAGAAAACTTTCCAGAAATAAAAATGGAAACGGATAAAAAAAATTGTAGATGCTTACAGGACACCGAGCACACAAAATCACAGTAGACCAATGCCAAGACACATTGTTATGAAGATATCCAATATACAGAACAAAGAGAAAATATTAAAAGCTACAAGAGAAAGGAGGCAGATTACAATCAGGGGTAAACCAAAAATGTTAACAACAGATTTTTCATCACAGACGCTGAAAGTGAGAAGATCCTGGAACAACGTATTTCAAACACTTAAAAACAATGGATGCCAACCAAGAAATCTGTATTCAGCAAAATTAAGCTTCAGGTAAGACAACGAAATAAAAACATTTCGTGATAAACAAAAGCTAAAAGAACTTGCAGCCAGAAAACCAGCATTGCAAAGCATCTTAAGGAAAACACTACACGAGGAAAAAATGAATATCAACAACGAAAACCATCAGTGGGAAGTGCCTCATTAATGACAGAGGGCGGGGGAAAAATTAATCATGGATAAACAAACTAAATTAAAAAAAAAAGATAAATAATCAAAGATGGGTGGCAATACAAACCATATATCAATACTAACTCTAAACTTTAATGGCTTAAACTCTCCAATAAAGTGACATAGGCTTGTAACGTGGATTAAAAAAAACAAATCCAACAATATGTTGCTTCCAGGAGACACATCTGAATGGAAAAGACATACACAGGCTGAAGGTGAAAGGTTGGGAAAATTTATACCATGCACACGGTCTTTGTAAGCAAGCAGGGGTGGCCATCCTCATATGGAATAAAATCGACTTCAAGACTAATTTAATCAAAAGGGATAAGGAAGGACATTATATACTGTTGAAAGGAACCATTCACCAACAAGACATAACAATTATCAATATTTACGCAGCAAATAATGGTGCTGCAACATTTATAAAACAAATTCTCCTCAAGTTCAAGAATCACATAGACCACAACACAATAATTATGGGAGACTTCAACTCACCTCTCTCACCATTGGACAGATCCTCCAAACAAAAGTTGAATAAAGAAAATATAGAATTCAATATCACAATCAATACCCTAGACTTAACTGACATATATAGAATATATCAACCATCATCAAGTGGATATACTTTTTTCTCACCAGCACATGGATCCTTCTCAAAAATAGACCATACATTATGCCATAGGGCAACACTCAGTAAATATAAAGGGGTGGAGATAATACCATGAATTTTTTTCTGATCACAATGGAATGAAACTGGAAACCAATGGTAAAAGAAGGAAGGAAAAATCCTACATCACATGGAAAATGAACAGTATGTTACTGAATCATCAATGGGTTACAGAAGACATAAAGGAGGAAATCAAAAAATTCTTAGAGATAAATGAAAATACAGACACAACATATCAGATTCAATGGGACACAATGAAACAAGATTCAAGAGGCAAATTCATCGCCTGGAGGTCATTCCTCAAAAAAAGAAAAAAACAAAAACAACAAATAAATGAGCTCTCACTTAATCTCAAAGCCCTAGAAAAGGAAGAGCAAAACAACAGCAAATGTAGCAGAAGGCAAGAAATTATTAAAATCAGAGCGTAAATCACGAAATTGAAACAAAAGAAACTATTAAAAAATTAACAAAACTAATAGTTGGTTCTTCGAAAAAATAAATAAGATGGACAGACCCTTAGCCATGCTAACGAGGAGAAGAAGAGAGAGAACTCAAATTACTAACATACGGGATGAAAAAGGCAATATAACAACAGATGCTACATAAATACAGAAGACAATTAGAAATTATTTTGAAAACCTATATTCCAATAAAATAGAAAATAGTGAAGACATCGATACATTTGTTAAGTCATATGATTTGCCTAGACTGAGTCAGGAGGATACACACAATTTGAACAGACCAATATCAATCGATGAAATAGAAGAGGCAATCAAACTACTACCAACCAAGAAAAGCCCAGGATCGGATGGGTATACAGCGGAGTTTTACAAAACCTTTAAAGAAGAATTAATACCAATACTTTTCAAGTTATTCAGAAAATGGAAAAACAGGGAGCTCTGCCAAATTCATTCTATGAGGCCAACATTACCCTGATTCTGAAACCAGACTAAGATACCTCAATGAAAGAAAACAACAGACCAATATCTCTGATGAACCTAGATGCAAAAATTTTCATTAAAATTCTGGTGATTTGGATACAAAGGCACATCAAAAAAATTGTGCACCATGATCAACTAGGATTCATCCCTGGGATGCAAGGAGGGTTCAATATATGGAAATCAATAAATGTTATTCACAACATCAATAGACTTAAAAATAAGAAGCATAAGATGATCTTGATAGATGCAGAAAAACCATTAGAAAAAGTAGAGCATTCCTTTATGTTCAAAACATTAGAAAAACTAGGGATAAAAGGAACATACCTCGACATTGTAAAAGCTATCTATGTTAAGCCTCAGGCTAGCATCATTCTGAATGGAGAAAAATTGAAGGCATTCTTTCTAAAATCTGGAACAAGACAGGGATGTCCTCTATCACCACTTCTATTCAATATAGTTCTCGAAAAACTGGCCAGAGCAATTAGAAAGATGAAAGACATTAAAGACATAAAAATAGGAAAAAAAGAACTTAAATTATCACTATTTGAAGATGACATGATTCTATACATAGAAGACCCAAAAGGGTCTATAGAAAAAAAACTACTATAACTAATAAATGAATTCAGCAATGTGGCAGGAAATGAAATCAACATGCATAAATCAAAGGCATTTCTGTATGTCAGCGACAAAACTTCTGAAATGAAAATGAGGAAAAACACTGCATTCACAATATCCTCATAAAAAATTAAATACTTGGGAATCAAACTAACAAAAGAGGTGAAAGATTTATACAATCCAAACTACAGAACCCTAAAAAGAGAAGTAGAATAAGATCTTAGAAGATGGAAAAATATACCCTGTTCATGGATAGGCAGAACTAACATCATCAAAATGGCGATATTACTAAAAAGTTGTCTATAGGTTTAATGAAATGCCAATCTAAATCCCAAATGAATTTTTTGTAGAAATAGATAAACCAATCATGAAATTCATATGGAAAAATAAACGACCCAGAATAGCAAAAGCAATTCTAAGCAGGAAGTGTGAATCAGGCGGTATAGCGATACCAGATTTCAAACTATATTACAGAGCAATAATAACAAAAACAGCATGGTACTGGTACCAAAACAGGCGGGTGGACGAATGGTACAGAATGGAGGACACAGAGACTAATCCAAAAAGCTACAACTATCTTATATTTGAAAAAGGAGCTAAAAGCATGCAATGGAGGAAGGATAGCATCTTCAACCAATCGTGTTGGGAAAACTGAAAATCCATATGCAACAAAATGAAACTGAATCCCTTTCTCTCGCCATGCACAAAAGTTAACTCAAAGTGGATCAAGGAGCTAGATTCAAATCAGAGACTCTGCATCTGATAGAAGAAAAAGTTGGTTCCGATCTACATATTGTATGGTCAGGCTCCAAATTCCTTAATAGGACACCCATAGCACAAGAGTTAATAACAAGAATCAACAAATGGGAGTTACTTAAACTGAAATTTTTTTTCTCAGAAAGAGAAACAATAAGAGAGGTAAATATGGAGCCTAGATCATGGGAACAAATTTTTACTCCTCACCCTTCAGATGGAGCCCTAATATCCAGAGTATACAAAGTATACAAAGAACTCAAATAATTAGACAATAAGATAACAAATAACCTAATGGGCCAAGGACCTGAACAGACACTTCTCAGAGGAGGACATAGAATCAATCAACAAGTACATGAAAAAATGCTCTCCATTTCTTGCAGTCAGAGAAATGCAAATCAAAACCACCCTAAAATACCATCTCAATCCAGTGAGATTGGCAGCCATTATGAAGTCAAACAACAACAAGTGCTGGCGACGATGTGGGGAAAAGGGTACTCTTGTACATTGCTGATGGGAGTGAAACTGGTGCAGCCAATTTGGAAAGCAGTATGGAGATTCCTGGGAAGGCCGGGAATGGAAGCACCATTTGACCCAGCTATTGCCCTTCTCGCACTATTCCCTGAAGACCTTAAAAGAGCGTACTACAGGGATACTGCCAATCGATGTTCATAGCAGCACAATTCACAATTGCTACACTGTGGAACCAACCCAGATTCCATTCAATAGATGAATGGATAAAAAAAAATGTTTTTTTTTTTATACTATGGAGGATTACACAGCACTCAAAAATGACAAAATAATGGAATTTGCAGGGAAATGCATGGCACTAGAGCAGATTATGCTTAGTGAAGCTAGCCAATCCCAAAAAAACAAATACCAAATGACTTCTTTGATATAATGAGAGCAACTAAGAACAGAGCAGAGAGGAAGAGCATGAAGAAAAGATTGACATTAAGCAGAGACATGAGGTGGGAGGGAAAGGTAGAGAAAAGAGAAATTGGATGGTAATGGAGGGAGACCCTTATTGTTACAAAAAATATATATATAAGAGGTTGTGAGTGTAATGGAAAAATAAACAATAAGTGAAATGAATTACAGTAGGCAGGGTAGAGAGAGAAGATGGGAAGAGAGCGGAGGGGGGATAGTAGGGCATAGGAAAGGTAGCAGAATACAACAGTAACTAATAAGACATTATGTAAAAATATGGATGTGTAACTGATGTGATTCTGCATTCTATATTTGGAGTAAAAATGGGAGTTCATAACCCACTTGAATCTAATGTATGAAATATGATATGTCAAGAGCTTTGTAATGTTTTGAGCAACCAATAAAAGAAAAAAAAAGTAGCAATATATATGCCAATCGAAAATCTTCATCAAATATATATAATCCAAAGATCGAAAAATATTCATTTTACTGAACATGGATTTATGTATAATGTTATTCAACCAGGAAGCTCATCCGTAGGTTGAATTTTCAGTTCCAACAGCGTTTAGGAGGAGTGATCTCTTCTCACAATTTGCATCTGCCAATTCAGCCACCTCACATGTGTGTACAAGTGATATCAGGTAGGATTCTATATGTGCATATAAAAATACATGTGCTGAATAGGCTACAGAGAAAGGGAGACAGGGATTCACATATTTGTTAATTTTAAAAACACATCTAGAACTATTTCAACAGAAAATTGACTAGATTTAAAACTCCTTCATTATATAATGCAAAAAGCAATTTCAACTATACACCATGCCTCCTCTGAACTGCTTGTATTTCTATTCTTTTTGGGTTATTTTTCACCATCATTTTAGGATTATTAGTCAGAGACTAGTAGGGTACAGGTTAGTGTCAGGGATTAAGTATTTCAAATGGAAAATTGGAAAATGAATGCAATGTGTATGTAAATATGTGCTACACAAAAATCTTCCCACTCACATCCAGAACAATGCCTTGACATTACCTTCGCCCCAAGTAAGACACAATTAGAGTTGAAAAGTTTAAAAATCTAGGAATACATATATGGAATGGAATATGCTCGGGAGTTCACAACTTTGGAGGTGGTAGAGGAGTTTCCAAAAGTAAAGGACAGGGTAAACACTCCACAAACAAGGAGCTCTGCTGGCCTAAGAATTCTTGGGAAATGGCCTCTGAGGTTGGGATCCTGAAATATATGTTGCTGTCATGAGCTTTAGCTTCCTTCGTAGTGAGACCATCAAAGCTGGGTCTGCATCTATGTGACCGGGAAGAGATGGTTTCTTATATTCCAATGAACATGAGGCAGCAGTGCTCAATTCTCTCTTTGTAGGTAAACTGTGGCCACTGGATTCTAAGTGTCTCCCAGTGGGGACTGTGAAGACATTTGGTCATCCTCCACTTTTCATGGTGTTTTTTGCTGCTGCACTGGGAATTTGGTATTTGCTTCACAAAATATAAGAAGTTCATTTGGGATACAGTGCTGGAGGGAGTTCTGTCACTTGTGGTGGGTCAGGGTCTGCAGGAGAATGCACCAACCAGGCTTCTATCCCACAGAGCTTGCCCCAATAACCATAGTAAACTTATTCTGAACATTGCCCTTAAAACTCTCCATATAACAGGATGCCTTTACATATAAGGGTCTCATGTCTGCACTATATCAGTCACAAGCCATTTGGAAGCCAATGGCAGATCCACATAGCCCCTCCATGATGTTTTTTCACACACCTTCCCACCACTGCTCTAGGCCCACTACTTAGCAGGCTCCAAATTACTGGCATCTCGTGTTCTACATCATTTTCATGAAACCCAGTCAAACAAGGCACTGTCTGGTATACACATGATAAGCAACAGGACATCAAATTTTCTGCAGTTCCACCTGGTCATGGGAATTTAAAAATTTTCATGGTATTTATTTAGCAAATTTTCAAAAATGAAGTTAGAGGCACTGTGGGTCTCAATTCATTCAGGAGCCATTAAGTGTTGAGAAAGTTCATTTCAATGAAAGCTCTGGAGAACTCTCAAAGTCAAGGCTTCTCAAAGAGTTACCAAATGGTCACATAAAGCCAGGCCAATTGACGTCTACAATGTGAGGTCCATGTATGTTTTGACTCTCATCTATGGCTGCCAAGTCTTTCAGAATAAAATCATGTGATATCCTGGCTGAGATTCTCAGGCCTCTGTGGAAAGCCACCCTGGGCATAGATCTCAGTTTCCAAGAGTGAGTCTTATGTGTGTCCTCCTAAAATCCCAACACAATTCATGGCAATACTTCTCTGAGGTCAATTCCAGAATGCAGTCTCTAAAGGGAATCACAACTGAGTTCAAGCCCAGGTGGACCCAGTCATCCCTTCCAACCGCCACAAAAATTACCACAATTAAAATCAAAACACTCCCACAGGGCCATCATCTTCTTCCATGTAGACACTCATCATAACCTCTAGCTGGAGGTTTCTATGAGGCCAAGGTAGTGTACAAAATAAGCTCACTTGCCCCTTATTTGCCTAAAATCATGGTGGCCTGGAGACTCTTCCTGTGAACCAGGAGTGATCAAATATTCCTGCTGATAAAGTGTTCCACTTCTCCAATTTCGGCCTACTGGCTGTAGGGTATAGATTCTTTATGTGATTTGGAGTCATGAGAAAATCCAAGCACATATGGGCTAGCCTCTGCAGGGATTTCAAGAACTCATTTGACCCAAAGGATCCCTATTCTCACTTGATGGAGTTCAGGAACCTAAAACAAGAAGGCAAAAATATTCATCCACAATGACTGCTCTTTTGGACATTTTAGTTTTGGAAGAACATGGGATCTTTCTTTAGATCCATCAGGTGCTGAGAATCTAAGCCACAACCTCATACAAGGACAAGAGGCTGATTCAGACACATCCCATTCCAAAGCAATTAAGCAAAGAGCCACAGGTGGGGTCCATTCATTTCCATATGAAAACAGTGTTTTTCAGGCTACACAAAGGGGTGGCCTGAGGCAAAGACCTTTCTGACATTTAGGTAATAGAAATAGAATTAAGCAAATGGCCCAAAGAAGGGTTTCTCCACTGAGACTTTACTGCACACACTGATATCTGAGTTTTCTGAGATGTTCTCATTCCCTTCAGCTATCCAGAACATGGCCATGTCACAGAGCCTTGTGGTGTTACATATCTGGGAAACAAAACCATGAGTCTATTCTGGAGAGTGGCCAGAATTCACGTAGAAAACAGGAACTTTAGAAGATAGTAGATGTTGCCCATCCATAAGGCAAGCTGCAGTGCATTCATCAATTGCGCAGTATGAATTGCGGAAGCTTTCAACTAGAGACAACATATCCATTGGTGCATTCTCTTTTCTAATGTCTACAACCATGGATACAGTGGGATACACAGACATAGAAACACTCACAATGTAAAACGACTTACTAGAAACAGTCCACTCCAAACCAAACAAACCACCTTTCCTACCTATTCTCAGAACATGAGAAAAAACCACAAACTCACACCTACAATGGCAAAGGCACTTCCTTCCCCCAAATAGGTCTGTGACTATCCGGAGTGTCTTCTGACTGGTGGGCCATATTATGTTCCCCCAAAATGTCTTGTCCTGTTTCACATCTGGTCTCAATGTCCAACTCCGTGAAGTTGTAAGGAGCCAGCGGTGAGCCACTGCCTGCTTTCTCAGGAAAGGCCCCTCTTCAGAGCTCTGCTGGCATTTGGCCATCCTCACATCAGCAGGTACCAAGAAAGACTGACTATGTCTTTGGGAAAAGCAAACAAGTTAGCCCACTGGGTCTGGAGTGGGACTGGCTCTGGGTGCCTGGCTTCCTGGATCCCAAGTTCAGAGAATTCCATCACCAAGGAAGTGAAGTGAGGTCACTTCTTTCAGGAACTGAATATGGTCACTGCCTTGGTAACCACTTTGTCCTAACAGTTGCTTCCAAGGTTCCCATGAGATAGAGGCTGCCCCAACATCCTGTGACACATTCAGAAGTTAGAATGGTATATCAACCATAGGCACCCTGGAACAGCTCTCCACAGAGGCCTGGTTTGGTCCATCTTCTCTACATTAAGAAGAGAGAGGCTGATTCAGACACATCAATTCATCCTGACCAGGTTGTTTGCATGGAAGATGACTATTGCTCTCTCAGGTCCTACATAGCTGCCTACATCTTCTCCAAGGATCATTTCTTCATGGATCTTTGAGGTTCTAAGCAGGTGGAAGATCTTCTACATTTCTATATTGTAAGACCCACTCTGTCGCTGCTCTTAAGTTAGTTATATTGAGGGAACAGTGTATGGTTAGGGTTAATAACATGTTCGATTTGGGTTACGAATCATTCTGCGGGATGAATAATGGTATTGGCAACCTGCAATATTTACAAGAGTATACATGTGAAATATAAGTATGAAAGCAGAAATCTAGGTAAGATTTGAAGCCCAGAAGGGCATTGGGGACTTGAGTGGGATACTTAACTTTGAGTTATGTGCTGCACAGATGTCTCAGATAAATCAATATACACTGGCATCGAACCTTGTACCTTGGATGATTGAATGTTGAAGAGAGCATCCAGTCAAAAACCGATAGTCGGTAGGATTAGGAAGGTAGTTGGTAGATTTAGAAAGAAGAGTGAGCATAGGATTTGGACCAAAAGTTCTTCAGCAATAGGGTTTCGGGTAGAGAGTGTATGTGAATGTCAGCACATGTGAAGAGTCAGTCACAATGATGAACTGGGGAAAACATGTAGGAAAGCAGATATCAATAGAGACATTAGGAAATCAAGCAAAGTATAAAGTGTGTGATAGGGTTAGACATTTTCAACAGGTTTGAAGTTGAATATATAATCTTAGGAAGAAACAAATATGTAGTCACCAATAGGATTGATATTTGAGAGCATTAGGCAACCTGGACATGGATGATTTTAGTAATGGATGCTATCTTTCCATTTAGGCTTTGGTACAATTGTAAGTGTGACCTTTGCTTTTTGTGTCCGGAATATTTCTGTGATAAAATGTGTATGTAGATCAGGTGACATGAGTATTTCTTCCACCATTTCTGAGAGCAATATTTTGAAGATTTATAAATTAGTATGGGGGTACAAATAGGTGTACCCTGTTTCTATTAATATAGACATAATGCATGAATAGACAATACTGTGAATAAATAATATAACTGGATCCACTTTAAATAATGGATTGAATGGATATCTGAAAATATATAAGAAATGTTATATTGATATACAATCATTAATTCCAACCAGTTATATATCTAATGATTATCTTATGGTTATTGTTAATCATGAAGGGTGTGTGAGTTTTTCTTCAAAATTGATTATGGAAATCGAAAACAATATATTTGGAAAAAAAGTCTCATGAATAGACCAGTCAAGAAACATAGAGAAATACATGTGTTCTGGAGAAGGACGTGACTGAAAGTGAAACAAATGCCTATAAATTTGCTAACTAGTGAATGAAATATATATCCTAAGATGTGCATAAACTGAAGAAATAGTAATGTACCAGTGTGGAATAAAAATTAACGTCAAAATACACATCGTGTCCCATAGGAACCAACATGCATTGATGTTCAACTGGGTCAGTTAATGTAGACATATTAGAATTTGTATGCACCTTTCACTGAAGTTAGTTCTCAGTACTAGGAAACAAATATGTATTTCAGGTGTTTGAGTATTTCTAAGAATAATCTTGTGAAAAGTTGATTATTAATCCACATACATGAACATGAATGAATTTAGGGAGTGTATATAAGACACATAATTTTCATATTTTTAAAAATCTGGAGAGTATACACTCACACACACACACAAACACAGAAATTAAAAAATAGCAATATATATGCCAATCGAAATTCATCATGAAATATATATCATAAAGATGCAAAAACATTCATTTTACTGAACATGGGTTTATGTATAATGTTGTTCCACTGGGAAGCTCACCCATAGGTTGAATTTTCAGTTCTAACAGTGTTTAGGACGAGTGATCACTTCTCACAATTTGTATCTGCCAAGTCATGTAACTCAAAAGAATGTACGTGTGATACCGTGTAGGATTCTATTTGTGCATATAAAAATACATGTGCTGAATAGGCTCCAGAAAATGGGAGACAGTAATTCACATATTTGTTAACTTTCAAAACACATGGAGAACTATTTCAATTAAAAATTGACTAGATTCATAATACCTACCCTTTATCATGCAAAAGGCAAGTCCAACCCTGAACTGCATGTATTTACGTACTGTTTGGGTTATTTTTCTCCATCATATTAGAATTAGTAGTCAGAGTCTATTAGAATATGGGTTAGTGTCAGGGATTCAGAATTTCGAATGGAAAAATAGGAAAATTAATCCAATGTGTATGCAAATATGTGCTAAAACAAATCTTCTGACTCTCATCCAGAACAATGCCTTGAAATTATCTTCGCCCCAAGTAAGACACAATTAGAGAAGAAAAGTTGCAAAATCTGTGATTACATTTCTGGAATGGAAAATGCTCAGGAGTGCACAAACTTGGAGGTGGTATAGGAGTTTCCAAAAGTAAGAACAGGGTACACACTCCACAAACATGGAGCTCTGCATGCCTAAAACTTTTAGAGAAACTGCCACTGAGGTTGGGCAATGATATATAGGTTTTTTTCAGGAGTTAAGCTTCCTTTGTAGTGATACCCTCAAAGCTGGGTCTGCATCTATGTGACCTGGAGGACAATGTTTCTTATTTTCCAATGAACACAAGGCAGCACTGCTGAATTCTCTCTTTGTAGATAAACTGTAGCCCCTGGGGGTTTATTTTCTCCCCGTGTGGACTGTGAAACAATTTGGTCATCCTCCACTTTTCGTGGTGTTTCTTGCTGCTGCACTTGGAGTTTGGTACATGCTTCACGAAATACAAGGAGTTCAACTGGGAAACAGTGCTGGAGAGAGTTCTGTCACGTGTGGTGGGTTATGGTCTGCAAGAAAATGCACAAACCAGGCTTCTATCTCTCAAAGATTGCTCCCTTGTCCATAGCAACCTGATTCTGAACATTGCCCTGAAACCTCGCCATAGAACAAGATGCCTTTACACATAAGGGTCTGAAGTCTGCACTATGTCAGTCACAAGCCATTTGGAAGCCAATGGCAGATCCACATGGACCCACCATGATATTTTATCACACACCTGCCCACCACTGCTCTACGCCCACTACTCAGCAGGCTACAAATTACTGGCATCTCTGTTCTAAACAATTTTCAAAAAACCCTGTCAATCAAGGAACTGTCTGGTACACTCATAATAAGCAATAGGACATCGAATGTTTCTGGAGTGCCACCTGGTCATGGGAATTTCAAAAATTTCACGGTATTTATCTAGCCATTTTTCAAGGATGACATTGGATGCACTGTGAATTTCAATTATTCAGGAACCATTAAATGTTGAGAAAGCTCAATTCAAAGAAAATTCTGGAGAACTCTCACAGGCAAGGCTTTCCAAAGAGTGGACAAAAGGTCACTTGAAGCCAGGACCATTGAGGTCTACAATGTGAGGTCCTATGTGTTTTGACTCTCAACTATGGCTGCCAAGTCTTTCAGAATAAAATCATGTGATATCCAGGCTGAGATTCCCAGTTCTTTGTGGAAAGCCACCCTGGTCCTAGATCTCAGGTTCCAAGGGCGACTCTCATGCGTGGCCTCCTAAAATCCCAACACAATTCATGGCAATACTTCTCTGAGGTCAGTTTCAGAACTCAGTCTCTAAGGGGAAACACACCAGAGTTCAATCCCTGGTGACCCAGTCATCTCTTCCAACCGCCACACAAATGACCAGAATTAAAACCAAAACACTCACACATGCCCCTCATCTTCTTCCATATAGACACTAATCATAACCTTGGCTGGAAGTTTCCATGAGGCACACAGCACAAGACAATGTCAAAATAAACTCCCTTGCCCTTCATTTGTCTAAAGTCAGTGTTTCTGGACACTGTTCCTGTGAACCAGGGCTGATCAAAGATGCCTGCCATTAATACTGTTCCGCTTCTCCAATTTGAGACATAGTGACTGTCAGGTATAGTTTCTTTATGTGATTTGGAGTCATGAGAAAACCCAAGCACCTATGGGCTAGCCTCTGCAGGGCTTGAAGGACTCAGTTGACCCAAAGGATCCCTCTTCTCATTTGATGGAGATCAGAAACCTTACAGAGGAAAGCAAGAGACTTCATCCACAATGATTGCTCTTTTGGCCATTTTGGAATTGGATGCACACATGGGATCTTTCTTTAGATCCATCAGGGCTGAGAATCTGAGCCATGGACTCACACTGCACTAAGAGGTGGATTCAGACATATCCCTTTGCAAAGCAATTAAGCAAAGATCCACAGGTGATGCCCATTTATTTCCATTTGAAAACTGATATTTTCAGGCTTTGGAAAGGTGTGGCCTTAGGCAAAGACCTTTCTTACATTCAGGGCAACAGAACAATAGAAAAGCAAATTCCCAAAGCAGAGTTTCTCCACTGAGACTTTCCTGGTCACACTGATATCTGAGTTTTCTGTGATACTCACCATTCCCTTCAGCTATCCAGTACATGGCCATGTCCCAGATTGTGGAGGAGATACATATCTTGAACACAAAACCATGAGCCTATGGGAGAGTGGCCAGAATTCAGGAAGAAATCAGGAATGTAGAAAGGTAGTAGGTGTTGCCCATCTATATGGTAAGCTGCAGTCCATTCATAAATTGGACAAGATGAATGCTGCGAAGATTTCTACTAGACAGGACACATCCTTTGATGCATTCTCTTTTCTATTGTCTACAACCACGGACACAGTGGGATACACAGAATCACTCACCTTCTCAAAGCACTTACTAGAAACAGGCCACTCCAAATTAAACAAACCGACTTTCCTACATATTCTTAGAAGATGAGACAAAATCACTAACACACAAACATACCCAAAAAGGCACCTTCTTTCCCCAAGTAGGTCTGTGACTATCCGGAGCATCCTCTGACTGGTGGACCATACTATGTTCCCCCGAAATGGGCTGTCGTATGTCAGATCTGGTCTCCTTGGCCAAAACTGTGAAGTTGTCAGGAGCCAGCGGTGAGCCACTGCCTGCTTTATCAACAAAAAAGCCCCTCTTCAGAGCTTTCCTGGCATTTGTCCATCTTCAATTCAGTAGTTGCCAAGAAAGACTGACTCTGTCCTTGGTTAATCCAAACATGTGAGACCACTGCAACTGGGACTGGGCCTGCCTCAGGGTGCCTGGCTTCCTGGATCCAAAGTTCAGAGTGTTACATCAACAAGAAAGTGACGTAGGTCACTTCCTCTAGAACTGAATGAGGTCACTGCCTTGGCAACCACTTTGTCCTAACAGTTGCTTCAAAGGGTCCATGAGATGGAGGCTGCCCCTACTTCCTTTGACACATTCACAAGTTAAAATGGAATATCAACCATAGGCACCCGGGAACAGCTCTCCACACAGGCCTGGTTGGTCCATCTTCTCTACATTAAGAAGAGAGAGACTGCTTCAGACACATCCCTTCATCCTTACCTGGTTGTTTGTCGTGGAAGATGACTTTTGCTCTCTCAGGTCCCTCATAGCTGCCTATATCTTCTCCAGGGATAATTTCTGCATGGACCTTTGAGGTTCTCTGCAGGTTGAAGATCTCCTACATTCCTGTATTGTAAGACCAACTCTGTCCCTGGTCTTCTATAAAGGTAGATTGAGGGAATCGTGTATGTTTAGGGTTAATAACATGTTTGATTTGGGTTAGGATCATTCTGCTGGATGAATAATGGTATTGGAAACCTGCGATATTTATAAGATTATAGAGGTGAAATATATGTATGAAAACAGAAATCTCAGTAAGATTTAAAGCCCAGAAGGTCATTGGATCCTTGATTGGGATAGTTAGCTTTGAATTATGTTCTGTGCAGATGTCTCAGATAAATCTATACACAATGGCATAAGATCTTGTACCTTAGATGATTGAATGTTGAGGAGAACATCCATTCAAAAAGGGAGAGTTGGTAAGATTACGAAGAGAGTTGGTAAGATTAGAAAAAAGTGTGAGTATAGGATTTGGACAAAAAGTTCTTTAGCAATAGGGTTTTGGGTAGAGAGAAAATGTAAATGTCAGCACATGTGAAGAGTCAGTCACAATGATGAACTGGGGAAAATATGTAGGAAAGCAGATATCAATAGAGACATAAGGAAATCAGGCAAAGTATAAAATGAGTGATACCAATAGACATTTTCAACAGGCTTGAGATTGAATATATAATCTTAGGAAGAAACAAATATGTAGTCACCAATAGGATTGACATTTGAGAGCATTAGGCAACCTGGACATGGGTGATTTTCATAATCCATACTCACATTCCATTTAGGCTTTGGTACAATCGTAAGTGTGACTTTGCATTTTGTGGCCAGAATATTACTGTGATAAAATGTATATGTAGATCAGGTGACATGAGTATTTCTACCACCATTTCTTAGAGCAATATTTTGAAGAGGTGTAAATTAGTATTGGGGGTACATAGAGGTGTACCATGTGTGTATGAATATAGACATAATGCATGAATAGACCATACTGCGAATAAATAATACAACTGGTTCAAACTTTAGAAATTGGAATAAATTGATATCTGAAAATACACAGGGAATCATATATTGGTATACATACATTCAGTCCAACCATTTATACATCCAATGGTAATATTACGGTTGTGGTTCATCATAAAGAGTGTGTGAATTTTGCTTCAAAATTGATTATGGAAATCGACAGTAATGTGTGTGGAAAGAAGTCTCATTAAATGACCAGTCAAAAACAAAGAGGAATACATATGTTCTGAAGCAGGAAGTGATAGAATATGTTACAAATTTCTTTAAATTTATGAAGTTGTGGCTGAAATGTATATTCTATGATGTACAAAAACTGAAGAAATAGTAATGTACCAGTGTTGTATAAAAATGAACGTCAAAATACACATCATGTCCCATAGGAATCTACTTGCATTGATGTTAAAGTGGGTCAGTTACTGTAAAAATATAAGGATTTGTTTGCACCATTTACTGAAGTGAGTTTTCAATACTATAAAACAAATATGTATTTCAGATGGATGAATATTTCTGAAAATAATCTTATGAAAAGTTGAATATAAAACCACATACATGAACATGAATGAATTTAGGGAGTGTAAAATAAGATACATATATTTCATATTTTGACAATCTAGAGTGTATATATATATATATATATATATATATATATATATATATACAAAATACACACAGAGACATTAAAAAGTAGCAATATATATGCCAATTAAAATTCATCGTGAAATATATATCATCCACAGATCCAAAAATATTAATTTTACTGAACATGGATTTATGTGTAATGTTTTTTAACTAAGAAGCTCACTCATAATTTGAATTATCAGTTCCAAAAGCGTTTAGGAGGAGTGATTACTTCTCACACTTTGTCTCTGCGAAGTTAGCCACCTCTCAAGAATACAGGTGTGATACCAGGTAGGATTCTATATGTTCATATAAAAATACATGTGCTGAATTGGCTACAGAAAAAGGGAGACAGGAATTCACATATGTGTTAACTTTAAAAACACATGCAGAACTCTTTCAACAAAAAATTGACAAGATTTACAACTCCAACCCTATATCATGCAAATAGGAAGACCAACTATACACCATGCCTCCTCTGAAGTGCTAGGATTTCTATTCTGTTTGGGTTATTTTTCTCCATTATATTAGAATTAGTAGTCAGAATCTAGTAGGGTATGGGTTTGTGTCAAGGATTCAGTATTTCGAATGGAAAATTGAAAAATGAATCCAATGTGTATGTAAATATGTGCTACACAAAAATCTTCCAAATCTCATTCAGAACAATGCCTTGACAATACCTTCTCCCCAAGTAAGACACAATTAGAGGAGAAGATTTAGAAAACCTGTGAACAAATATCTGGAATGGAATATGCTCAGGAGCCCACAACCTTGGAAGTGGCAGAGGAGTTTCCAAAGGTAAGGGAAAGGGTAAACACTCCACAAACATGGAGGTCTGCTGGCATAGAGACTTCTTGAGAAACTGCCTGTGAGGTTGGGCACTTGAAAAATATGTTGTTGTCAGGAGCTTTAGCTTCCTTTCTAGTGAGACCATAAAAGCTTGGTCTGCATCTATGAGACCTGGAGGACATGCTTTCTTATTTCCCAATGAACATGAGGCAGCAGTGCTAAATTCTCTTTTTAGGTAAACTGTGGCCACTGGGGGCTAAAGGTCTCCCCATGTGCACTGTGAAGCCATATGGTCATCCTCCATTTTCAAGGTGTTTCTTCCTGCTGCACTGGGAGTTTGGTATTTGCTTCACGAAATTAAAGGAGTTTAATTGGGTCACAGTGCAAGAGGGAGTTCTGTCATGTGTGGTGGGTCAGGTTCTGCTTGAGGATACAAGAACCAGGATTCTATCCCACATAGCTTGCCCCCTTGACCATAGCAACCTGATTCTGAACAATGTCCTGAAAACTCTCCATATAACAAGTTGCCTTTACATGGAAGGTTCTGCTGGCTGCACCATGTCAGTCACAAGCCATTTGGATGCCAATGGAAGATCCACATGGCCCCACCACAGATGTTTTATCACATACCTGCCCACCACTGCTCTAGACCAACTACTCAACCGAGTCCAACTTACTAGCATCTCTGTTCTACACCATTTACATGAAACCCAGTCAATCAAGGCACTGTCTGGTATATTCATGATCAGTAACAGGACATCCAAATGTTCTCCAGTGCCACCTGGTGATGGGAATTTCAAAAATTTTATGGTATTTTTCTAGCCATTTTTCAAGGATGAAGTTGGAGGCACTGTGAGTTTCAATTCTTTCAGGAACCATTAAATTTTTAGGAAGCTAATTTCAATGAAAGCTCTGGAGGACACTCACAGGTAAGGCTTCCCAAAGAGTGGCCAAAAGATCACATGATATTATTCCCATTGAGGTCTACAATGTGAGGTCCATTTGAGTTTTGACTCTCAACTCTGGGTGCCAAATCTTTCAGAATAAAATCATGTGGTATGCTGGCTGAGAGGCCTAGTGCTCTGTGGAAAGCCATCCTGGGCCTAGAACTTAGTTTCCAAGGGCGACACTCATGCCTGGCTTCCTTAAATCTCAACACGATTCATGGCAATACTTCTCTGAGGTCAGTTTGAGAACTCAGATTCTAAGGGAATCACACCAGAGTTCAAGAACATGTGGACCAAGTCATCTCTTCCAACCGCCACCCAAATGACCACAATTTAAAACAAAACACTCCAAAGTGGAGCTCATCTTTTTCCATATAGACACTCATAATGACCTCTGGCAAAAGTTTTCCATGAGGGGCACAGCCCAAGACCGTGTCCAAAATAAGCTCTCTTGCACCTAATTTGCCTAAAGTCAGGGTGGCCTGGACACCCTTCTTGTGAACCAGGAGAGATCAAATAGGCCTCCCATTAATACTGCTTCGCTTCTTCAATTTGAGGCCAACTGACTGTGCGGTTTGGATTCCTTATGTGAATTGGAGTCTTGAGAAAACCCAAGCAACTATGGGCTAGCCTCTGCAGGGCTTTGAAGAACTGATTTGAACCAAAGGATCCCTATTCTGACTTGATGGAGGTCAGGAAAGTTACAGAAGAGGCGAGAGACTTCATCCACAAGGACTTCTTTTTTGGCCATTTTGGTTTTGGATGTGCACATGGGATCTTTCTTTAGATCCATCAGGAGCTGAGAATCTAAGCCACACCCTCACACAAGGCAAATAGGCTGATTCAGACACATCCATTCCAAAGCAATTAAGCAAAGAGCCACAGGTAATGCCCATTCATTTCCATTTGGAAACTGTTTTCTTCAGGATTCACAAAGTGGTGGACTGAGGAAAAGACCTTCCTGACATTCAGGGCAACAGAAGAATTGGTAAACAAAAGGTCCCAAGCAGGGTTTCTTCACTGAGACTTTCCTGGTCACACTGATATCTGAGTTTTCTTAGATGCTCGCCATTCCCTTCAGCTATTCAGTACATGGTCATGTCACAGAGCTTCAAGGTTGTACATATCTTAAACACAAAAACCATGAGCCTATTCTGGAGAGTGGCGAGAATTCAGGAAGAAAACAGGAACTTAGGTAGATAGCAGGTGTTGCACATCAATAAGGCAAGCTGCAGTCCATTCATAAATAGGGCAGGATGAATGCTGGGAAGCTTTCTACTAGATAGGACATATTCATTGATGCATTCTCCTTTCTAATGTCTACAACCATGGACATAGTGGGATACACAGACATAGAAACACTCACCTTGTCAAACGACTTAGTAGAAACAGTTCACTCCAAACAAAAAAAACCACCTTTCATACCTATTCTCACAACATGAGACAAAACCACAAACCTACACCCACACCACAAAGGCACCTCCTTCCCCCATGTAGGTCTGTGACTATCCGGAGTGTCCTCTGACTGGTGGGCCATACTATGTTCTCTGGAAATGGCCTGTTCTGTCTCAAATCTGGTCTCCTTGGCCAACTCTGTGAAGTTGTCAGGGGCCAGCGGTGAGCCACTGCCTGCTTTCTCAGGAAATGCCACTATTCATAGCTTTCCTTGCATTTGGCCATCCTCACATCAGTAGGTTCCAAGAAAGACTGAGTCTGTCCTTGGTAAATCAAAATAAGTTTGACCACTGGGACTTGGACTGGGACTGGCTCTTTGTGCCTGGCTTCCTGGATTCCAAGTTCAGAGAGTTCCATCACCAAGGAAGTTAGGTGAGGTCACTTCCTTTAGGAACGGAATGAGGTCACTTCCTTTAGGAACGGAATGGCAACAACTTTGTCCTAACAGTTGCTTCCAAGGTTCCCATGAGAAGGAGGCTGCCCCTACTTACTGTGACACTTTCACAAGTTACAGTGGTATGTCAAGCATAGGCATGCAGGAGCAGCTCAACAAATGCCTGCTTTGGTCCATCTTCTATACATTAAGAAGAGAGTGGCTGATTCAGACACATCCCTTCATCCTGAGCAGGTTGTTTGCCATGGAAGACTTTTGCTGTCTCAGGTCCTTCATAGTTGCCTACATCTTCTCCAGGGATCATTTCTGCATGGACCTTTGAGTTTCTCAGCAGGTGGAAGATCCTCTATATTCCTGTATTTTAAGACCAACTCTGTCCCCACTTTTCTGTAAAATTAGATTGAGAGAACAGTGTATGGTTAGGTTTAATAACATGTTCGATTTGGTTTAGAAAGGAAACTACACGGTTGAGCAAACAGGGTCCTACCGTTAGCAATAATATGAGGATTATAAATGGACCGGCCATGGCAGATAAAAGCATAGTTAACCAGGTTGACTATGTGAACAAAGAATCAAACCTCCCTTCTGGGGCCTCTGTCTCTCTTTGACGCTCTTCAAGTCGTTTTCTTAATTTACTCATAGATTCTTTTACAACTCCAGTATTGTCGGCATAAAAACAACATTCTTCCCTCAATGCAAGCAAAAAGGCAACTTTCTCTCATGAAGAGGAGGTCCAACACTCGCCTGCTCTGTAAAACAACTTCAGAGAGAGAGAGGTTAAAATTCCTGTAAAGCTGTGATGTCGGTTTTTAATGTCTTTAAGCTTTGGTCTATTTCTGCTTCTAATTGTGTCTTTGTTGTGTCTCATGGACTAGGGCAGTTGTTCCTATGCCCACCCCTTCAGCAATTATTATTCCTCATAGGATGGCCAAAGTGAGGGATACAGGTTCCCGGTGGAACCGGGTTGTATGCCCCCCTATTTGAACTTTAAATGAACCTACGTCATGATAGAGCACTCTGAAAAACATCTGCATCATTACATAATTAATCACATCTATTGACCATTTTATGTAAACATAAATAATGTTAAAGTGTATAGAATTATACTGTTTTAGGAATGGACAAGAAAATGCACCTAAGATAGCACCAAAGTGAGGAAAACATTCTTATTTGGTTGCATACGGATTTAGAGGGCATTGCTTCTGTTGTAATCAATTAATCCCCTGAACCCCAAGTTTTGGTAGTTTTAGAATTTGTACCCAACATGTAAGGGAAGGGGCTCAGAAGTTCACAGTCTGCAGAAATTCACAAAAATTAGTTTTTGTTTCTGTTTTTTTTTTTTTTCCTCTGTTCTGGGCAAGTTAACTTTTCAAGGACACCTTGGAAGGGGAGAGCTTTTTTGTCTCTTTTTTTTTCTCCCTGCCAGCTGTCACCATGGAGACCAGTTGCTAACTTTTTCATCTTAGAAATGTAGGCATCTCGGTGAAGCCCCAGCTCAAGGCCAGAGGCCTTGTTCACATATTTTGTGAAAAACTGGAAAGGCAGTGCCTAGCTTAGGGGTGGTGATTTTTCCAGCCAGTGGCCAAGTAGAACAGGGCAACACGAAAAGTGGAAGTTTATGTACATTGAACTCTTTCAGAGGGACTCTTTTGCTGAAAGACCTAAAGTAAGCCTTGGTGAAGACTTCTGGAGAAGGTCATTTAAGACATTTCTGTGGACCTGGTACAGAGGGGGAAGACGGGGTAGTCGAGGCTGAGAGCAGCTCCGTGGATCTAAGAATGAGAAAAGAGAGATGTAAAAGAAAAATGGTAAAGGGGTTTGGGATTTTCCTAGAACAAAACTTGAGCATTAGAACAGGTAGAGCAGAGGGGAAGATGGGAGTAAATATTCCAAAAAGCCTTTGAGGGACTTTAAATTCTTAGAAACCTCTTTTCAGTGATGACAAAGCAACTTTAAATGCCATTTTCATTACATCGTGGATAGGGGTCTGAGGGCTCTTCTCAGCTGGTTGAGCTTTGGGTTAGCTTGCTAGAGGACTTGGTGGGACCTAGTGCAGGCCCTGACAGGAAAAGAGAGGAGTGAGTGGGTGAAGGGGTACCTAGGTACCTGCTACCTCAGCAACGGGGCAATGTTCTGAGAACCAGCGGAGGTTTGGGTTTTTGATTTAGTAATTGGAGAGGAGAAATCAGGTTGCTAATATGGGAGTGATAGCAGAGAATCTAGAGCAGAAGGCTAAGGGTGAGGAACTATTGGAGAAGCATAGTACAGGATGTGAGCAAAAGAGGAAAAAGGATTCCACATAGGGAAATTTCCCCCTTTTGAGAACTTGCCGAAGTTAAAAATGTCACTCAGAATTTGAGGATCTAGAGAACCCTCTGGGGGCCATAGTATTTGGTTGTCTAATTGGTAATATGGCCAATGCTGTGTACTGAATTTGATGAGGAGTTTGGGTTCCACCAGGCAGCCCCTGTATGCTCACATTCCCTTGACTTACACAAGAAGTCGGCTTCTCCCCCACACAGCCGTGGCTGTTTGTGGCTTTGATAGTCCGCCAGGCAAACATAGTAATCTAGGCTAGCCAACCTGAATCTGTCTCGCGTGTCCCTGCATCCATAATGTTTGTTTCCATTATCTATGGTACAGAAGAGATTTAATGGAATTTTAGTGGGATTCTCTTCATCAGGGATATCTCAATAGGAAATACCTATACCGACCTGACAAATGTCTGGGTGGAGAGATGGCCACCAGGTCTCTATGGGGCCTGTATGCGAGATAGACCATACTTCTTGTCTAGTAGGATTTGTGATCAGCCATTGCTGCTGAACGGGGTGATGAGGGTTAGAACTACTGGTGGCCAAGGGGAGAGTCTATAGTCTTATCCACATAGCGAATACTCAATTTGAAATGGTTACCAGGCTTTTCCAGTTTCCAACAAGAGTCTGGACACAGCGAAGGCTTGAGATGAGAGGCATGGATCCAAAAAGTGATTCCGTCTACTTTTACCGCTTTAGGTTTTATAAGTAGCACCTGGTATGTTCCTTTGCAGTGCGGTTCCAGGGATGACACCTGATGTTGTCTTATGTAGACGAAGTCTCTTACTTGATATTGATTTAGAGTCCACTCCTCCCCTGGTTGTTAGGCAGTGGCCAGCTGTTTCCACAGGTATCGCTGAGTTCTTTCAATGACTTTAAGTCTGTCAAGCAAGGGGGTGTGGAAGTGATTGTTAGGCCTTAGAGTTGGGGTTAGGTCCCTTACTGGATGATGGGAATCATAGAGAATTTCATAGGGGTGAGGTTACACAAAGAAAGAGAGGGAATATTTCTCGCATGAAACAGTGCATAAGGCAGGAGCATAATCCAATCTTTTATGCCGGGCTCTAAGCTTAATTTTGTTAAGGTCTCTTTAATGGTTCTATTTATTTTTTCTACCTGTCCTGAGCTCTGGGGTATATAAGCATAATGTAACTTAAAATTAATCCACAGGGTCCCAGTTAACACCTGACTTACCTGGGCCATGAACACCAGTCCATTATCAGACCCTATTACCTTAGGCAGACCATATCTTGGAAAAATATCTTTCAGAATCTTCTTGAAAATCATTTGTGCAGTTTTGTTTTGTTTTTTTTTTTTGTGTGTGTGTGTGTGTGTATGTGTGGAAGGCTTCAGTCCATCCTGAAAATGTATCTACAAAGACTAGGAGGTATTTAAGTCCATACCTTGCTGGCTTAATTTCACTATTGTCCACTTCCCAAAATTGTCGTTTTCTGGTTCCTCATAGGTGCTTTCCTCTAGGAAACTGGAAGGGTAAGCATTAACCAATTGATGGACTCGGCAGGCTTTTGTTACCCGTTCAGTTATTTTCTTTCGCTGTGAGTCGGTTAGTGGAAAACTCTGATCTTAATCCTACAGGAATGCCTGCAGTTTCATTGAACCAAGGTGAGTGAGTTGGTGTACATTTTTAACGTAGTGTAGGGCTTTCTGTAATTGCAGCCTGAGCTCAGTGAAGTTGAGGTGTTCAGTGTCAGTGTCCATAGATATTATAAAAAACTTCCTGGTGATAAGGGGTCCATTGGAATTGGGCATCTCCCTCTAACACCGGGTATAAAGGAGCAGCTAAAAACGCAAACCCAGGTATCCATAACCTGCAAAAGCCAGCAGTCCCAAGAAACTCTCTGAGTTGTCTCCTGTTAGATGGGGGTGGTATCTAGGCAATGGTTTGTTTTCTGGGCTCAGTGAGCCATCGTTTACTGCCCCTAAGGAAACAGCCCAGGAAGATTACTTCATGCCAGCAAATTTGGGCCTTTTTGGCCGAAACTCTGTACCCGAGTTGAGCAAGCTCATATAATAGTGCTTGGGTCCCAGACTCACAGTTTTCCTTGGTGTTGGCTGCCAGTAGCAGGTCATTCACGTATTGAAGCTGGGTGACTTTGGGGTGCGTAGTTCTGAAATTGCTGAGATCTCTGTGGAGGGCTTCATCAAAGAGAGTGGGGGAGTTTTTGAACCCCAGTGGGAGTCTAGTCCAAGTTAGTTGACCAGACGTTCAGGTTTCTGGGTCTACCCACCCGAAAGCAAACAGCAAATGACTATCTTTATGCAGAGGCAAGCAAAAGAAAGCATCTTTTAAGTCCAGAACAGTATACCATTTCCGCTCAGGGTTCAGAGTGCTAAGCAGATTGTACGGATTAGGTACCGTGGGGTGAATGTCCTGCACTCTGTTGTTGATCTCTCTTAGGTATTTAACAGGGCGATTGTCCCGGTTCCTGGCTTTTTTTTTCTATTAGCAGGGGAGTGTTCATGGCCAATTGACAGGGCCTTAGGACGCCTAAGGTCAGATATTTCTGAATATGGGGCCTTATCTCATCTTTAGCTTTTTTTGCTTAGAGGATATTATTTGACATTAATTGGGGAGGCTGAGGTTTTTAACTCCACTGTTATTGGAGTTTGTTTCACGGCCAGGCCTAACCCAGCAGTTTTTGCCCAGGCATCTGCGTAATCTGTTATCCATTTCTGGCGTAGCTTGCCTGTTTGATCAGTCTTGGGGGGTGTGAAGAGTGGATGTTCATCTTCTACTAATTTAGTTAAAGCCGTGACTATAGGAGTTTATACTAAAGGATTTAGAAATTTCATTTGGTAGCCTTCAGGTTTAAAAGTTATTTAGGCCAAGAGCTTGGTGAGCAGATCTCTGCCCATCAATGGGTCCAGGCATTCCTGGATTACTAGGAAGGAGTGATGGATTTTTCCTTTACCTATGTCCATGGTCCTCTTAGTAGTCTAAGCCCGATATTTACTGCCATTAGCCCTTTGAACTACAGACCTTTTATTTGATAGAGGGCCCAATGGGGCCTTAAGGGCTTCGTATACTGCTCCTGTATTCATTTCAAAGTTTACTGGGGTCCGCTACACTTCAAAAGTTACCCTGAGCTAGGGGAAGTGATCTGAGCCCCAACTTTCTTAGTCATGCACCAGAGTCACAATGGCTGGCTGGCGTGGCTGTCTCTTTATAGGGCACTTTTTGGCCCAGTGTCCTTTTTTTTTTACAGTAGGCACATTGATCTGAGGCCAGGGGTGGCCTCTGGCATGGCCCCAGGTAACCCTTACTGTCACCTTACATCTTAATTTCTGGCCTCTTTCTTGTTGTGACAAGGATCTTGGTCAATCCCTTAGTCTGTCTTTTGCTTCTCTCATCCTTCCTTTGCTCCCTTTCTTTCTCCCTGTTTCTCTCTTATAGTATACTTTCTCAGCTTCTCTGACTAAATCTCTCTTTTAAATTTTTTTAATATCCATGGCAGCTTGCCCGATTAAGGCCATTGTTACAGATGAATTTTGATCCGCTGCCTGAGGATCGAAAGGAGTATATCTTTTATATGCCTCCATAATTCTTTCTAGAAACAAAGAGGGAGATTCATCAGGCCTTTGAATAATTTCTCTTACCATGGCCAAATTAGTTGGTCACATAGCAGCCCCTTGGAGACCTGCTATTAGAGCCAGGCAATAATTGGACAGATGCTCTTTATCTTCAAAGGTGTTGGGGTTCCAGTTGGGTTGGTTTAAGGGTAAGCTGGCTTTGATTATGTTGGGAAGTTGTGTTGGTCACCAATCAGGTCCGAGGATATTTTTTTTTTAAGCTTCTTGGAGGTTTTTCTCTTATTCCTCTGTCATAAAGAAAGTCCCTAGGAGTTGTTGGCAGTTATCCCAAGTAGGCAGGTGTAAAAACGTTGGCGAGTTCTCTGAGTTCTTTTAGCCGGGCCAGCTTCCTCCAGGGAAGCAGGGGCTCTGTGTGCCACGGGACTGTCATCTGGATGGTGCTGGGCCATCCTAGCTTCTTTGAATGGTGGAGAGGCTGAGTCAGCAGCAGGGGAATCACTTAGAGGGTGTTGGCAGTTGGGGGATGAAGGCAGAGGATGAGGAGGGGGAGGAGAGTCCAGTAGAGTCTTGAGACTCAGGGAGAACAGAGGGTGCAGGAGGAGGAGCAGAGAGTTAAAGAGATAGAATCATGGGGGAAGGAGTAGGAGTCCGTGCAGGGACAAGGAAAGGCTTCACCCTTGGAGGAGGAGATTTGCAGAGGTCCTGACAAGTTAAGATATATGGCTGTTGATCTGGACGTCTACGTGGCCCCGGCTAAAAGACAATATCTCGAACTTTTCAAATTAGTGCGAAGTAGAAAGATCCTTCTAGGGGCCATCTGACTACAAAGTTGGGTCATTCTGAGACACAGAATCTGCAAGATCCGGCGTTTTACTGAAAAAGAAAGATTCTGAGCCCTTAAGCAGACTTTGGTCTAGTGATCAAGGGTCATGAACAGAGGCATTGAAGTGCTCTGTCCCATAATGAAATATACACAGACAATAAAAGCAATGACACAAGACACAGACAAGACAAGACAATAAAGACAGGCAATGGACGTCCAATACTGAGACCATGACTGAGTAGCCGGCAAAACATGATGGGCTGGCAATACCGAATCCGAAACAAAATATCACTGAATAAAGGAGACTATTGTTCCTCGATTTCATGAGTTCATCCCCCAGGGACATGGCCTGTGGCTCTGTTACATGTGTGTCAGCCACCATGGGAGAGAGCTCACGCTCTTTACAAATAGCCATTTTGTGAAACCCTAACCTGAATCCTGAAACCAGAAAGAGGGGCCTTATTTATCCCCAGAGGAGCCCGTTGGGGGTCTTTCATCTGCGGCTGCCGGATCTCACTGGGGCCACCAGATGTAAAGATCGGACGAGGGTGGGTGGAAGAGACCACCAAGAGACTGTCTCATGCAACAGCAAAGGCTTTATTGGGAGTCCGGCATGCAAGGGCTCAGAGCTCACTTGAATAGAGCAGAGAGCCCTGAGAACAGCTTAAGAAGTGCTTATATATTTTCCTTGGAGAGGGCAGGAAGGAAAGTTTATTGATGGGTAAGTGCGAGTGGGCGGTTTGCGTGCAACTGGTTGACCGAGTACATTCTGCAGTTTGGCAGTTGGGGACAGCACATTCTGGGAACAAGAATAGCAAACAGTTCTCAAGATTTCAACAGTGTTTTGTTAAGCATACAGAAAATCAAGAAGTGACAAGTACCTATTTTATTAACCTTTCAATATAAGTATGAAAACAGAAATCTAGGTAAGATTTGAAGCCCAGAAGTTCATTGGGCCCTTGATTGGTATACTTAGCGTTGAATTACATTCTGTAGTGATGTCCCAGAAATATGGATATACAATGGCATAGGACCTTATACCTTCTCGGAGGTCAATTCCAAAACACAGACTCTAAGGGGAATCACACCGAAGTTCAAGCCAAGGTGGACCCAATTATCTCTTCCAACCGCCACACAAATGACCACAATTAAAACCAAAACACTCCCACATGGCACTCATCTTCTTCCATATAGACACTCACCATAACTTCTGGCAAGAGGATTCCATGAGAGGTGCAGCACAAGACAGTGTCCCAAATAAGCTCCCTTTCCCCTCATTTGCCAATAGTCAGGGTGGCCTGGACACCCTCCCTGTGAACCAGGAGTTATCAAATATGTCTGCCATTAATACAGCTCTGTTCTCCAATTTGAGGCCTACTGACTGTGGGGTTTAGATTCTTTATTTGAATTGGATTCATAAGAAAACCCAAGAACCTATGGGCTAGCATCTGCAGGGCTTTGAAGAACTCATTTGACTCAAAGGATCCCTATTCTCACTTGATGTAGGTAAGAAACCTTACAGAAGAATTTGAGGCACTTCATCCACAGTGACTGATTTTTTGCCATTTTGATTTTGGATCCACACATGGGATCGTTCTTTAGATCCATCAGGTGCTGAGAATCTAAGCCACAGGCTCACACAGGACCAAGAGGCTGATTCAGACACATTCCTTTACAAAGCAATTAAGCAAAGAGCCACAGGTGGTGCCCATTCATTTCCGTTTGAAAACTGTTTTCTTCAGGATTCACAAAGGCGTGGCCTCAGGCAAAGAACTTACTGACATTCAGGGCAACAGAAAAAAAGGCAATCAAAAGGCCCATTGCAGGGGTTCTCCACTGAGACTTTCCTGGTCACATCGATATCTGAGTTTTCTGAGATGCTTGCCAATCCCTTCAGCTATCCAGTACATGTCCATGTCACAGTGCTTGGAGGTGGTACATATCGTGGACTCAAAAGCATGAGCCTATTTTGGAGAGTGGCTAGATTTCAGGAAGAAAACAGGAACTTAGGAAGATAGCAGGTGTTGCCCATCGATATGGCAAGCCCTAGTGCATTCATAAATTGGGCAGGATGAATGCTGGGAAACTTTCTACTAGACAGGAAACATCCATTGATGCATTCTCTTTTTCTAATGTCTACAACCACGGACACAGTGGGATACACAGACATAGAAACACTCGCCTTGTCAAACAACTTACTAGAAACAGTTCACTCCAAACCAAACAAACCGACTTTCCTACCTCTTCTCAGAACATGGGGCAAAACCACAAACACACATCCACACCCAAAAAGGCACCTCCTTCCCCCAAATAGGTCTCTCACTATCCGGAGTGTCCTCTGACTGCTGGGCCATTCTATGTTCCCCAGATATGGCCTATCCTGTCTCAGATCTGGTCTCCATATCCAACTCTGTGAAGTGGTCAGGAGCCAGCTGTGAGCCACTACCTGCTTTTTTAGGAAAGGCCCCTCTTCAGAGTACTCCTGGCATTTGGCCATCCTCACATCAGTAGGTACCAAGAAAGACTGACTCTGTCCTTGTTAAATTGAAGCAAGTGAGACCACTAGGACTGGGACTGGGACTGACTCTGTGTGCCTGGCTTCCTGCATCTCAAGTTCAGAGAGTTCCATTACCAAGGAAGTGAGGTGAGGTTGCATCTTTCAGGAACTGAATGAGGTCACTGCCTTGGCAACCACTTTTTCCAAACAGTTGCTTTCAAGCGTACCATGAGAAGGAGGCTTACCCTAATTTCTGTGGCACTTTCACAAATTAGAATGGTATATCAACCATAGGCACCAAGAAACAGCTCTCCACACAGGCCTGATTTGGTCCATCTTCTCTATATTAGGAAGAGAGCCTTTAGTCCGGGGAGCACTGCAGTGAACCTTTGCACTAAAACTATTAGCAAGCACCTGGTGGAGGAGTCCTCCATAGGTAAGTGGGGCTTTTATAACATCTGATATCCGGTTAAGCGAGATCTCTTCTGATGACAGAGATGTGGCCTGGGGAGGCTCACATATACTCCTTTCCAGGAGAGTAACCAGAATCGTTCTGTCCTCTGTTCTGTTCTGTAGGGAATTCCTCTGGATCTGTAGAGAGGGGCCGACGGGCACGCATGCACTCCTACCCTGGAGCTATAGCAAGATGTTGCACTGTTCCACTGTTTTTCTGTTTAGGCTCATGGTTTCTGTTTTTTGTGTTTTGTTTTGTGTTCTATTTTTTTGATTGTTTGTTTGTTTTTGTTCATTTTGTTGTGTGATTTCAGTGGTAAAAACTTAAGGATTTTGGACGTAAAAATAGGTAATAAAGAGAGTAAGCCTGACACCCCTTTGGACTGTGTTTTAGGGAACTGCGATGAACTTTACTCGCCTTTGTTAAGCAGGATGATAGAAGCTCCTAGCTGGCTGCCTGGAGCACACCCATTGCAGAGGGCAATGCTTGCTGGGGACCTAAGAACTGAGCATCTCCCAGGTTAACAAGTGAAACTCCTTTAAAACCCCTTGTCACTCCAGATCAAGAGAGTCACAACCTTTGGCAGAGTCCCCTGTGTTTCTCCTTTGTTCGCAAAGCAATAAACCTCCCTTTTTCTTTTTCTCAAAACTCAGTCCTCATTATTAAATTGGTATTAATTGGCGTCAAGTTGAGGAATCGAACTTTAATTTACAAATTTGGTACCTGCCCTCCACCCCGGAACTTTGTGAGAGCTGTCTACTGAAATATTAGGAGATGAAGCATGCTTGGTGTGGAACTGAACAAGAGGAGCTAATCCTGTAAGTAAAAGGAGGGACTGAGGGACTCCCAGCAGCTGCCAAAGCCCTGTTGATTCAGGGAATTACCTCCTTCCTCCCCGCACTGTAAGAATTATGCCACCTCTGTCTTGTTAAAAAAGAGAAAAAGAAAAAGGGGACACTAAATGCAGTGAAGTCACCATGGAGACACTTTATTTTACATTTCAGGTTTCTCCTCTGTTAAAACATGTGATCCCCCCCCTGTGGATATCTATGGTGCACACTGGTGTAGGAGATTTTTCTCTTATCTGCTCTGGTTTAAACGGTTCTCTCTGACAGCCATAGTCTGAACCTCCTTTCTGTCTGTCTTGTGTCTTTGTATCTGGCCCTTTAAGACATGTGCAATAATGTGTTGATATTATAAATTGTTTCTTGGGAATGATCTTAGCTGAATGTGTGTCTAAATGATGATGTTTTATTTTAACAATCTGGTATCTGAATGGGTTTTTGAAGCATTGCAGAATCTTGCAGTTAAAAGTCGGGTTTAGGTAATTGTTTAGTTTATGATTTCAGATAATTCATGCCAGAGAACTTAAGTACTTAGTATGGAAAACTGAAGAACTCTACTTCCAAGTTGGCAAGTAAATTCCCAATCATACAGTCTTTTTTTCACCAATTTTGAATTGGATAGCCTCGGAAAATGTCACTGTGTGTACCACTGCATTAATTTGGACAAGGATAGTAAATCATAGAATGGTATCTGTTGACAAAACAAGATGTAAAGATATAAAATTTTGTGAATTGTATCTTAAATTTGTATCATAATTTTCAACATCCGAACCTCAAAATTATGGTTAAAATGCCTTAGGCCTGAGGTGTCTGCTCAGAATAGCAGTTTTTCCTGCTCCTTCCAGACCTCAGCCATGATTTATATTGAAATGTAAATGAAAGAAGCCTGAAAGCTTAGTAGGAGACTGATTTGAGGCCTAAGGGGAAAAAAAGGTAAATTGTATGGTATTTACTAATTACTAGCCAGTCACTTTTTCTAGGACTCTTTTTTTTTTTTCCTTAGATACTTTTTTTTTTGAGCTCATGATTTTGAGCATACAGACCTAGGTTAATGTTTTTCAGATCAGTTCTATCTTTGACCAACTGTAGACTTTTTGAAACATTGCAATGGAGATTTCACCTGAGAAAAGTTACAAGGCCTTTACTATTATTATGTGTGCACACTTTTGTTATGTGTTGTATGTCTACATATACATATGTCCGTATATCATATATATGATACACAAATTAACATATACAAGGAGCGCTCATAAAAAAGCGCTCATTAAAACAAATTTAAATAGGAGATCCAAAGATCTTTAATTCACGTGATTTAAATGTTTCAATTTAAATTGGATAAACAGATAAAAATCAATGTCTTTAAATTTAAGCTTACAATTTTTTTAGGTGTTCAAAAATCTAATAAAATATTAATATCTACAAAATGTCTAATATGCCTTGGTTCTAGGACCTTTCCTTCAACATAAAAATGGTTTACACTGTCAATACATTTCTCTAGTATTTTGATAAATAAGTAAAGTAAATTTGATATGGGATTGCTCATTCATGAGTACTTTTCTTAGATATCTGATTGATTTACTAAGGTCTGAATAAGTTCTTATTAAAGTCTGTATAAGAATATAAAAATAAGTCATGTGTTAATGAGACAAAAATTTCTTAAAACATAAGTTTACCCATAACGTTGTATTTATTAAGTTTTATTTTCTCCAGAGCAAGCAACCATAAAAATTAAACAACTGATTAAATAAGAACTGTTAATTTAGAGCACTGTACTGCCATTGCTTTAAAAGCTAAACTTGGTTAATGTAGAAACATCAATGTAATTGTGATGCTATCAATGTTTTCATATCTTATAGGTATGCAAGTCTGTAAGGTAGAAACTTTAAAAGAGCATTATATCAAGCTGGTGCTCTGAAGTTGTATGGTAAAAAATATATTGGGGATTTATTTACCTGTTATCAATAAGATATGTAAACTTTTATGTTACTTTTTACATTGGGGAACAATTTAAATGTATTTTTTAGTTAATGAGAGCCTAATCGATGTAAAGGTTAAAAACTTTCAGCCTTTCTTTAATTCATGTTTTAAATGTGATATCATGGTGTTAGCTAATGTTCATGTGACCTCAAACAATTTATGTAAACTTTGTCAAATGATATTTAAAAATAAGGATTAGCTTTAGAACTAAAATACTTAAGATTTATAAAGAGCCCTGCCTTAGCTGAGATAAGGCTCTGTGTCCCATCTTACTACATGTGAGAATGACTACGAAACCAGTAGGTTAGATAATATTTCTTTAAAGTTATGTTAAAAAGTTGGTTTTTTTTAAGGTCAATATTCCTAGGATCTCAAACAGGGGATATTATGTATAACTCAGCCAAAAAATTCAGGGTAGCTGTTACACAAGCTAAGTATTTTTACTTTTGTTAATTTTATTTTGAAATTTTCTTATAAGTGATCTAAAGATTCTCTGTTACTGTTTTACAAACGTGTTGCTTTAAGAACACAACATGGGTTTATTCAATATAATAAGTCATTACTTACAATACAGACAGAATAATACAAATAACAATTAATAAAAAGATAATTATATAGTTATAGACATTAAAGCCCAGTACTCTTAATATAAGGCTGTTAAAATTTATTTGCTGGATGTTTAAGATTAGGATTTAAAATTAAAGTTAAATGAAAAGAGCCAAGAAAACCAATATTTGGCTTTTGCCCTATGAGTCAGTCTGAATCCAGGGAACAGGGGACTTCTCTAAAGAGCTTTGAAACTCTGAGCCACATAACCTCCTCCTGATCAGGGAGATTAATGAGACCACTGGAGGACAGAAAGCCAATCAGTGTATTTGTTAGGAAGAGGAGAGTCGTCAAAGAAAGGAGACATCCCTGATGCTTCCGAGGGAAGCCAAATGGTCAAGCAAGATCTGGACCCACCTAGCGCAAATGGCACTAGCAGAACTGAAAATCTGCTCTCAAGTTTCCCCAGAATTGACTCCCATAAAAGGTCAGCTGACTCTTAACAATAGATGGAAACAAAAGTCAGTTTGACTGCTTCATCTTAAACACTTAGCAAAGACAGTTAAGAACAAAATACATCCATTCCTGGGCATTTTAAATTATAATAATAATAATAATAATAATAATAATAATATAATGTTAAGGTATGCACTTTATGTTTGCCTCCCAAAATAAGTAAGACTGGTGGCTACAAAGAAGAATTCTCAGACAGGAATGCCTGATACTTATAAAAAGAGACTATCAAGAAGACCTGCCACAGGGAGAAGTTTTCAGTTAAAGGCCTACAGATATTCCTAACCTACACAGGTTGGCTTGGTGTTTGCTAGTACAATTATCCAGCCCTGAGTAACAGAATTAAAGGTTTCTCAAAGAGACACAGAAGTCATACTAGTAACAGGATTTTACAAGATCAGATGACATTAAATTATTAAACTGTATCTTATGGGGAGGGACAAGTGTAACAGTAAAAGTTAAATATTAAATTGACAGTCCTGATAACTGGGGATATTAAAGACTGGCGAGGGAACTTCTATACAGTGACATGTTCCAGGTGCTGCAACATTTATTCAGTACTCATGGTTTTTGTTTCTCTCATAGAAGAACCCATCCCCAGATGACTTTACAACCTGTTCTTCCCCAATCAGACTTCAAACTGAACTGACTTCTAAAAGGCAACTCATGTCCCTCAACTGACTTCTAAAAGGCAACTCATGTCCCTCATCCCATGCCCACTCACGTCACCCTGTCTCAGGTCAGAAGAAGAAAAAATGAGTGACACCACTCTTCTTATAACAATGGAGAGAAAGATAAATAGACTATCAATATAAGTAATTAATTAAGTCAGGTAAAATCAGGGAGATCGGTTTTGGGTGAGTTCTAAAAATTTGGAGACTCTTACCTGAGGGATTAAAATTTCCTCAGTGCTCTTCCCGTAATCTATCAAAGATTTGAAAGGGACACAAAGAAAAGGCGGGAATGATAGACCCAACCTGATCTTT
This sequence comes from Callospermophilus lateralis, assembly GCF_048772815.1. NCBI lineage: Eukaryota > Metazoa > Chordata > Mammalia > Rodentia > Sciuridae > Callospermophilus > Callospermophilus lateralis. The sequence continues at coordinate 144,630 of NW_027512524.1, forward strand.
AATTTAAATTGGGAGCCATCTTGCCAAAAAGCGATGAAAAGATAATTTTGGCTTTACCATAAATTACTTCAAATTCTAAACCTGCTTGGAATTCCTGCCCACGCCTTGAACTCACCCATGCCCGGCTCTCTGACCAGATAGCAGCCCTCTCTGAAACTTTAGTGACACATCATAAATATTTGCCTTCTCTGGCCAGACAACAACCCTCTCTGAGGCTCTAATGGTCTTCATGAACTCTGATGTATGGACAGCAAAAAAAATGTAGACTGCCATTAGTGTGATGTTTGTCAGAGTTCTGTTATCTGTAAACCCCCTTTTGTGTAATTTTCTGGGCTATTAAGCTGCCTTTAGGAAAGCTGGGGTTGCTGTCTTTTTCCCGCCGTTTTGTGAGGGAGAGGTAGCACAGCCAGTGGAAATAATAAGCTTAATTTAATTTGATTTTAATTAGAGTCAGTGGTCTTTTCTTGTGTCCTGGTCTAACAGGTAAACACTCCAAAAACATGGAGCTCTGCCAGCCTAAACACTTCTTGAGAAACTTCCTCTGAGTTTGGGCACTTGAAATATATGTTGTTGTAAGGAGCTTTAGCTTCCTTTCTAGTGATACCATCAAAGCTGAGTCTGCATCTATGTGACCTGGAGGACATGATTTCTTGTATTCTAATGAACATGAGGCAGCAGTGCTGAATTTTCTCTTTGTAGGTAAACTGTGGCCACTGGATACTAAGTGTCTCCCCGTTTGGACTTTGAAGCCATTTGGTCATCCTCCACATTTTGTGGTGTTTCTTGCTGCTGTACTGGGAGTTTGGTATATGCTTTATGAAATACAACGAGTTCAACTGAAACCCAGTGTTGAAGAAAGTTCTGTCACTTGTGGTGGGTCAGGGTCTGAAGGAGAATGCACCAACCTGGCTTTTATCTCACAGAGCTTGCCCCCTTATCCATAGAAATCTGACTCTGAACTTAGCCCAGAAACCTCTCCATATAAAATGATGCCTTTACATAGAAGGGTCTGCTGGCTGCACCATGTCAGTCACAAACCATTTGGAAGGCAATGGCAAATCCTCATGGCCACACCACAGATGTATTATCACACACCCACCCACCACTGCAATAGGCCCACTTCTCAGCAGGCTCCAACTTACTGGCATCTTTGTTCTACACCATTTTCATGAAACCCGGTCAATCATGGCATTCTCTGGTACACTCATGATCAGCAACAAGACATCTAAAGGTTCTCCAGTGCCACCTGGTTAAGTGAATTTCAAAGATTTCATTGTATTTATCTAGCCATTTTTCATGGATGAAGTTGGAGGCACTGTGGGTTTCAGTTCATTCAGGAAATATTAAATGGTGAGGAAGCTATTTTCAATGAATTCTCTGGAGAAATCTCACAGGCAAGTCTTCCCATAGAGTGGTCAAAAGGTCACATGAAGCCAGGCCCATTGAGGTCTTTAATGTGACGTCCATGGGTGTTCTGACTGTCAACAATGGCTGCCAAATCTTTCAGAATAAAATCATGTGATATTCTAGCTGATATTCCGAGGCTCTGTGGAAAGCCACCCTTGTATTTGATCTCAGTTTCCAAGGGAGAATCCCATGCGTGGCCTCCTAAAATCTGAACACAGTTTATGGCAATATTTCTCTGAGATCAGTTCGAGAACTCAGACTATAAGTGGAATCACACCAGAGTTCAAGCCCAGATAGACCCAGTCATCACTTCCAACCACCAAACAAATGACCACAATTAAAACCAAAGCACTCCCACAAGGCCCTCATCTTCTTCCTTATAGACACTCATCATAACCTGTGGCTGGAGGTTTCCATGAGGGGCTCAGCCCAAGACAGTGTACAAAATAACCTCCCTTGCCCGTCATTTGCCTAAAGTCAGGGTTGCCTGGACACCCTTTCTGAGAACCAGGAGTTATCAAATGAGCCTGCCGTAAATACTGCTCTGATTCTCCAATTTGAGGCCTACTGACTCTCGGGTATAGATTCTTTATGTGAATTGGAATCATGAGAAAACCCAAGCACCTATGGGCTATCCTCTGCAGGGTTTGAAGAACTCATTTGACAAAAAGGATCCCTATTTTCAATTGATGGAGATCAGTAATCTTACAGAGGAAGGCGAGAGACTTCGTCCACAATGACTGCTTTTTTGGCCATTTTGGTTTTGGAAGCACACATGTAATTGTTCGTTAGATGCATCAGGTGCTGAAAATCTATTCAACAACCTCAAACATGGCCAAGAGTCTGATGCAGACACATCCCTTTCCAAAGCAATTAAGCAAAGATCTACAGGTGATGCCCATTAATTTCCATTGAAAACCGTTTTCTTCAGGCTTCAAAAAGGGGTGGCCTGAGGCAAAGACCTTTCTGACATTCAGGGCAACAGAACAATAGGTAAGCAAATGGCCCAAGGCAGGGTTTCTAAAATGATATCTGAGTTTTCTGAGATGATCCCATTCCCTTCAGCTATCCAGTACATAGCCATGTCACAGAGCTTGGAGGTGGTTCATGTCTTGGAAACAAAACCATGAGCCTATTCTGGAGAGTGGCCAGAATTCAAGAAGAAAACAGGAATTTAGGAAGACAGTGGTTGTTGCCCATCCATTAGGCAAGACAAAATCCATTCATAAATTGGGCAGGATGAATGTTGTGAAGCTTTCTTCTATTCAGGACACATCCATTGATGCATTCTCCTTTCTAATGTCTACAACCACGGACACAGTGGGATAAACAGACATAGAAACACTCGCATTGTCAAAAGACTTACTAGAAACAGTCCACTCCAATCCTAACAAACCGACTTTCCTACCTATTCTCAGATCATGAGACAAAACCACAAACTCACACCCACACCCAAAAAGTCACCTCCTTCCCCCAAGTAGGTCTATGACTATCCGGAGTGTCCTCTGACTGATGGGCCATAGTATGTTACTCCAAAATAGACTGTCCTATGTCAGATGTGGACTCCTTGGCCAACACTGTGAAGTTGTGACGTGCCAGTGGTGAGACACTACCTGCTTACTCAGGAAAGGCCCCTCTTCAGACCTTCCTGGCATTTGGCCATCCTCACATCAGTAGTTACCAAGAAAGACTGATTCTGTCCTTGGTAAATTCAAACATGTGAGGCCACTGGGACTGGGACTGGGACTGCCTCTGGGTGCCTGTCTTCCTGGATCCCTAGTTCAGAGAGTTCCATCACCAAGAAAGTGATGTAGGTCACTTCCTTCAGGAACTGAATGAGGTCACTGCCTTGGCAACCACTTTGTCCTAATAGTTGCTTCCAAGTGTCCCAATTGATGGAGGCTGCCCCTACTTCCTGTGACACTTTCACAAGTTTGAATGGTATATCAAACATAGGCACCCGGGAACAGCTCTCCACACAGGCCTGGTATTGTCCATCTTCTCTACATTAAGAAAAGAGAGACTGCTTCAGACACACCCCTTCATCCTGACCAGGTTGTTTGTCGTGGAAGATGACTTTTGCTCTCTCAGGTCCTTCATAGCTTCCTATAGCTTTCCCAGGGTTCATTTCTGCATGGACCTTTTCATTTCCCAGCAGGTGGAAGATTTCTTACATTCCTGTATTGTAAGACCAACTCTGTCCCTGCTTTTCTGTAAAGTTAGATTGAGGGAACAGAGTATGGTTAGGGTTAATAACATGTTTGATTTGGCTTAGGAATCATTCTGCTGGATGAATAATGTTATTGGGAACCTGCAATATTTATTAGAATATATAGAGGGGAAATATATTTATGAAAACAGAAATCTAGGTAAGATTTGAAGCCCAGAAGGGCTTTGGATCCTTGATTGGGATACTTAGGATTGAATTATGTTCTGCACATGTGTCTCAGATAAATCTATACACAATGGCATAGGACCTTGTACCTTGGATGATTGAATGTCAAAGAGAACATCCAGTCAAAAAAGGATAGTTGGTAGGATTAGGAAGATAGTTGGTAGGATTAGGAAAAAAGAGTGAGTATATGATTTGGACAAAAAGTTCTTTAGCAATAGGGTTTTGGGTAGAGAGAAAATGTAAATGTCAGCACATGTGAAGAGTCAGTCACAATGATGAACTGGGGAAAATATGTAGGAAAGCAGATATCAATAGAGACATTAGAAAATCAGCAAATGATAAAGTGATTGATAGGATTAGACATTTTCGACAGGCTTGAGTTTGAATAAATAATCTTAGGAAGAAACAAATATGTAGTCACCAATAGGATTGACATTTGAGAGCATTAGGCAACCTGGACATGGGTGATTTTCATAATCCATACTCATATTCCATTTAGGCTTTGGTACAGTCGTAAGTGTGACTTTGCATTTTGTGGCCAGAATATTACTGTGATAAAATGTATATGTAGATCAGGTGACATGAGTATTTGTTGCACCATTTCTGAGAGCAATATTTTGAAGAGATATAAATTAGTATTAGGGGCACAAATAGGTGTACAATGTGTGTATGAATATAGAGAGAATGCATGAATAGACCATACTGTGAATAAATAATATAACTGTTTCCAAATTTAGAAATTGGAATAAATTGATATCCCAAAATACACAGGAAATCTTATATTGATATACATACATTCATTCCAACCAGTTATATATCTAATGGTAATATTAGGGTTGTAGTTTATCATAAAATGTGTGTGAGTTTTGCTTCAAAATTGATTATGGAAATCGAAAATAATGTGTTTGGAAAGAAGTCTCATGAAATAACCAGTCAAAAACAAGGAGGAATACATGTGTTCTGAAGCAGGAAGTGATTGAATGTGTTACAAATGTCTTTCAATTTGTGAACTTGTGGATGAAATGTATATTCTACGATGTATAAAAACTGAAGAAATAGTAATGTACCAGTGTTGAATTAAAATGAACATCAAAATACACATCATGTCCCATAGAAATCTACTTTCATTGATGTTAAATTGGGTCAGTTACTGTAGAAATATAAGGCTTTGTTTTCACCATTCACTGAAGTGAGTTTTCAGTACTAGGAAACAAATATGTATTTCAGGTGGATGAATATTTCTAAAAACAATCTTATGAAAAGTTGATTATAAAAGCACATACATGAACATCAGTGAATTATTTAGGGAGTGTATAATAAGACACATATATTTCATATTTTGAAAATATATATATCACACAGATACATTAGAAAGTAGCACTTTATATGCCAATCAAAATTCATCATGAAATATATATCATTCACAGATCCAAAAATATTAATTTTACTGAACATGGATTTATGTATAATGTTTTTTAACTAAGAAGCTCACTCATAGTTTGAATTTTCAGTTCCAAAAACATTTAGGAGGAGTCATCTCTTCTCATACTTTGTATCTCCCAAGTTAGCCACCTCACAAAAATGTACGTGTGATACCAGGTAGGATTTTATATGTGCATATAAAAATACATGTGCTGAATTGGCTACAGAAAAAGGGAGACAGAAATTCACATATGTGTTAACTTTAAAAACACATGGAGAACTATTTCAACAAAAAATTAACAAGATTTATAACTCTTACCCTATATCATGCAAAAGGCTAGACCAACTATACGCCATGCCTCCTCTCAACTGCTTGTATTTCTATTCTGTTTGGGTTATTTTTCTCCATCATATTAGGATTAGTAGTCAGAGTCTAGTAGGGTATGTGTTAGTGTCAGGGATTCAGTATTTTGAATGGAAAATTGAAAAATGAATCCAATCTGTATGTAAATATGTGCTACACCAAAATCTTCCCACTCTCATCCAGAACAATGCCTTGACAACACCTACGGCCCAAGTATGACACAATCAGAGGAGAAAAGTTAGAAAATCCGTGAATACATATCTAGAATAGAATATGATCAGAAGTTCACAACCTTGGAAGTGGTAGAGGAGTTTCCAAAAGTAAGGGACAGGGTAAACCCTCCAAAAACTTGAAGGTCTGCTGGCCTAGAGACTTCTTGAGAAACTGCCTGTGAGGTTGGGCACTTGAAATATATGTTGTTGTCAGGAGCTTTAGCTTCCTTTCTAGTGAGACCATAAAAGCTGGGTCTGCATCAATGTGACCTGGAGGACATGGTTTCTTATTTTCCAATGAACATGAGACAGCAGTGCTGAATTTTCCATTGTAGGTAAACTGTGGCCCCTGGGGGCTGAATGTCTCCCTGTGTGGACGTTGAATCCATATAGTCATCCTCTGTTTTCATGGTGTTTCTTGCTGCTGCACTGGGAGTTTGGTATTTGCTTCATGAAATACAAGGAGTTCAACGGGGACACAGTGCAGGAGGGATTTCTGTCACGTGTGGTGGGTCAGGGTCTGCAGGAGAATACAAGAACCAGGCCTCTATCCCACATAGCTTGCCCCCATGACCATAGGAACCTGATTCTGAACAATGTCCTGAAACCTCTCTATGTAACAAGGTGCCTTTACATATAAGGGTCTGCTGGCTTCACCATGTCAGTCACAAGCTATTTGGAATCCAATGAAAGATCTACATGGCCCCACCACAGATGTTTTATCACACACCTGCCCACCATTGCTCTAGGCCCACTACTCAGCAGGATCCAACTTTCTGGCATCTCTGTTAAACACCATTTTCATGAAAACCAGTCAATCAAGGCACTGTCTGGTATACTCATTGTTGGGAAAAGTATAAACGGTAGCCATACCCCAGAGAAAAACCCCAACATGGTGCCTAAGGACTTCTTCTTCCTACCTTCTTTTTTCTGCAGTGGTGCCAAATGTTCCCACCCGTGTGAACTCTCCCGCTGGCGCCAATTTGAAATCTCGCTGGTGGGGAACCTTAGCCCCAATAAGAACTAATTCCTGGGCTCCAGAGCTGATATCTGAAAGAACTTACCAATAAACGGTTTGCCTGCCATTTATCTAAGCCCTTCCATCTTCCCCTTAGTTCTATATAAGCACACAGCTTTTTGCAATAAAATTGGAATTCTCCCAGCGAAGTGCCTTTGCGTGGGAAGTTCTTTCATTCTGGTGCCCCATGTGAGGATATGGGTGAGCTCTTTCTAACAAGAGCCCCGTCCCCTGCTCCCCCGGAGACACTCCACCATGGTCCGCTCTTTTCAGATGCCGTCTTCCTGCACCCACCACAGATCTGATATATGTAAGCCTCCCCTGACCCTGGCTCTGCAACTCCCTTCGGGCTACCACTGGTTTTGTGACCTTGATCTTCCGGCACACTCTGGACGCCCTGTAGGGGGCAGGAAATTCCTTCCACTAAGACCTTTACTGGTCGCAGTGGACCCTCTGGTGATCCGTTTTCCTTTGGGGCGTGAGGCTTCTGAGTTTACACAAAAGGCTCTGTGGTTTTTTCTCCTCTGCTGCCCCTGCCGCTGCTGGCTAGAGTTGCTGTTTGCTGCAGGGCTGCTGTGTCTGGCTGAAGCTGCCTCTCTGCTCGGGGAAAACTGAACTCCCGTCCTGGAACTACATTCTGCCGGAACCGGAGTTCTGTTTTCATTACTGACTTTTTCCGCTGCGTTCAAAAACTTTCCTGACGTCAGGTTGCCCGTGGCTCCGAACCCATTGGGTCTCACAGATCGCCCTTCACTGGTGACGCCCAGGTAGTGCCCTCTGTATTTCCTCATGACGGCTGGTCATTTTGGGGACGCCCACCTGACCCCCGTTCGCCCTGAGCTTCCTGAAAGCCGTTCCAGCCCGGGTTTTCTCTTTGTCTCTCTCGCTTACTCTTATTCTCTCTCTCTCTCTCTCTCTCTCTCTCTGTCTTCCTTCTCTCCCTGTGACTATGGGCACCTCTTCATCTGTACCTGAAGCCTCACCTCTCAAATGTCTAATAAAAAATCTGGCCACACTCTCCCTCACACCAGACATCAAGCCCAAACTTCTAATCAAATTCTGTACCCAAGATTGGCCTACATATCCACTGGATAATGGCAATCATTGGCCTCCAGAAGGCTCCTTACATCCAAACTTCATCTGCGACCTTTTTAACTATTGCCAGCATCTGAAAAAGTGGAGTGAGATTCCCTGCATTTAAGGTTTTAGCCTTCTCAGACAGCACCCTGTCGCTGCTCCTCCTGCCCTCCCTATCAGGTCCTCCTTGTTTGCAAACCCTTCTCTTCCCCTACGTCTACTCCTGACGTCACAGATTCTTCCTCATTCAACCCAGCAGATGAACCCCCACCTTATCCCCCAGTCCTATCTGCCACTTCTCTCCCACTATACCCTCCTCTTCCTCTGCCTGATTCCAGGGATCCTCAGCCTTCCATTTCATCCTCCTCCCCTCCGCCCTCTTCTGCCTGCTCCACCTCCTCCTCTTCCAAAGAGACACTCCCTGCCCCTCCCTCTCCTTCCTGTCCGCCTCCTGCCTCTTTCAGTCCTCCTGTTACCAGGTCTAAGGGACTCCTTCCCACCCCCAAGACAATCGCACCCCTTTGTGAGGTAGCTGGTCCCGAGGGTGTCATCAGAATCCAAGTGCCCTTCTCCATGTCGGACATTACTCAGCTAGAGAGGAAGTTAGGCTCATTCACCACTGACCCCACCACTTGCATTCGGGAGTTTCAATGGGTCCTGCAAGCATATAGTCTCACTCATAATGACATCTACATGCTCTTGGCCAATACACTTCTCCCTGAGGAAAGGCAATGGTCTGGGAGCTAGCCCAAGCCCATGCTGATGAAAATCATAGGACCAATCCTAACCACCCCACAGGCCCTCATGCTGTCCCAGAGCAGGATCCCCTATGGGATTACAACACCCCTGAAGGCTTACAGTCTAGTGACCTTTTTACATCCTGCCTCTTGGCGGGCCTGAAAAAGGCCATCCGCAAGGCTGTTAACTTTAAAAAGGTGCAGGAGGTCATTCAAAGGAAGGAGGAAACACCTTCAGAATTCCTGGATAGACTAACCAAGGCCCTTTAACAGTACACAAACCTCAACCCAGAAACCCCTGATGGCCGTCATGTCTTAATGAAATATGTTCTGGCCCAAAGCTACCCTGACATTAAAGCCAAGCTTAAAAAGCTTGAACAGGGCCCTGCTACTCCTTAGACTAAAATCCTCGCTGTCGCTTTCAAGGTTTTTTATGATAGAGAGGATGAAAGTGAATGCCGTAGGCAGAGGGCTGAAAATGCCAAGTTCCAAATGTTGGCCCAGGTCATTCAGAGAAGGCCATCACCACGCCATCCCAATATGACACCCCCGGGAGCTTGCTTCAAATGTGGTAAGGAGGGACATTGGGCCAGGGATTGTCCTTCACTGAGGACACCCTACAACCCCTGCCCAAAATGCCATCAAAGGGGACACTGGGGGGCAGACTGCCCAACAACCCGAAAGGGAGGTTGGTCAGCCGCCAGGCAACCACAGCCTTTCTTGGGCTTAGCAGAGGAGGATTGACGGATCCCTGGGCTTTCCCTCCAGACTACTACCATCAAGAATCAAGAGCCTAGGTTTACCTTCCTGGTGGATGGATGCTTCATTACCTTCCTCTTGGATACTGGTGCCACTTTTTCGGTCTTAAGGGAGTATTGGGGTTCTACCACACCCTCAAAAACTCCTATTGTCAGGGTAGGAGGTAAACAGATTTTCTCTCAAACCCCCCCATCATGTTATATGCAGGGATCCCTTTTGTCCTTCACTCACTTCTTTCTCGTTATGAGCCATTGCCCCATTCCCCTTCTGGGAAGGGACATACTCTCACTATTAAAAGTCACCATTCACATATCACCCCACACCTCTCCTACCTCTCATTTCCTCATGATGTTCCTACGGGCAGATACACCTCCTTAATGCACTCTCCCATGACTCTCTAAACAAGTTAAGCCTGAGGTTTGCGACACAACTACACCCCTTATGGCTAAATGCAGTCCTATTCATATTGTCTTACGGGACCCTTCAAGATATATTAGTCAATCACAATATCCACTCACAACCACAGCCCTCCTCGAATTAGAACCCATCATCCAGGATTTATTACGAAAGGGGTATCTTAGGCCTACACACTCTCCTTTCAACACCCCCATTCTGGCACTTAAGAAACCTAAAGTGTCCTACAGGCTGGTTCAAGACCTTCTCCTTGTCAACTCCTCTGTGGTCCCCATCCACCCGCTAGTGCCCAACCCTTACACCCTCCTCTCTCAGATCCCTGCCACTACTACCCACTTCTCCGTGCTAGGTTTAAAAGATGCATTCTTTTCTATTCCCTTGTTCTCAGAATCTTAGAATATCTTTGCTTTTACATGGACTGACTCTCACATCCACCATTCTCATCAGCTTTCCTGGACTGTCCTCCCACAGGGATTCAGGGATAGCCCCCATCTCTTTGGCCAAGTTCTTGTCCAGGACCTCACATCCTTTCACCCGACCTGTCCTGACACTATTCTCCTTCCATATGTCAATGACCTTCTTCTATGTAGTCCCTCTGGGAACACTCTCAATCCCACACCTCTCAGCTTCTTAATTTCCTAGCAGACAAGGGATATAGGGAGTCTCCCCACAAGGCCCAGGTTTCCCATTCTTCTGTCACCTCTCTTGGTTTTTGCCTTAGACCCGGGAAAGAGGAAATAACACTGGATAGGAGGCAACTCCTCTCTGATCTTCCAGTGCCCAATATGAAAGGCAAAATACTATCATTCCTAGGATTAGCAGGTTATTTTAGGGCCTGGATCCCAAATTATTCTCTTCTATCCAAACCCCTGTATGACCAAGCAAATGGACCCCCTAGTGAATCTCTTGTCTCCTCCCCCATCTACAACTTCCGCAGGTTTCAGCAACTCCTCTTAAAGGCACCTGCCCTTCACCTTCCTGATCTTTCAAGACCATTTCATCTATATGTCCATGAAAAAGGGGGGCAAGCACTTAGGGTCTTAGGTCGAAACTATGGGCCTACATTTGCACCTGTGGCATATTTTCCAAGAAACTAGACTCTACCATCCGTGGGTGAGCCCATTGCTTAAGAGCTCTGGTTGCTGGACAAATTTTACACAAAGAAGCCTCTAAGCTGAGTTTTGGGGCACCTTGAACTATCCACTCCCCACATCACTTGAAAGATCTTTCAGCTTATAAGGGCCTTCAAACCCTTCCTCCATCCAGAGTTCTGTCGCTCCTCACTTCCTTTCTGGAAAACCCTAATATTACTTTCCTCCCCTGCTCTGCACTGAACCTTGCCTCACAGCTCCCAATGACTCCCACGTCTAACACACCAACTCATAATTGCTTGGAAACCTTAGAAGATTTCCTCCCCTGTCATTCTTCCATTTCTGAGGAACCACTCACCAAGCCTGACCTTATCTGGTTTACTGACAGCAGTTCCTTTAGGCAGAATGGCACTCATTACTCTGGATATGCTGTAGTTTCAGCCACTGAGATTATAGACGCCAAAGCTTTGCCTTCAGGAACTACCAACCAGCAGATTGAACTTATAGCAGCCACTCGTGCCTGCCTTCTAGCACAAGGCAAATCCCTCACCCTCTATACTGATTCAAAATATGTCTTCCAGATCTTATTATCCCATGCTTCAATATGAAGGGAGCGACGCCTACTTACCACCAAAGGTAATGTGATCACTAATTCGGCTCTTATAACCAATCTGATGGAGGCCTCCCACTTACCCACCCAGTTGGGAGTTGTCCATTGTAGGTCCCATCAGAAGGACGGCTCTCTTATCACTGAGGGCAATGCCAAAGCTGACCAGGCGCCACGAATGCCTGCTACCACTTCCAATTATGGCCCCTATGGGGTACATATTATGGCCACTTTAGACAGCTCATCTGAAGCCCCTACTTCTTCCAGTAAGAACAAGGATCTTTTCAAGTTCCTTCATACTCTACACCATTCCAATTCGCAGTCTTTGACCCTTTTTTTACAGAGCTTCTTCTCCCTCAACCCTTCTGACATAGCCATGATAGAGAATATAACCTCTAATTGTCAGATCTGTCAGTGGAACAAACCTCATACTCCTTTAAGGCCCAAACCTTTCCCTTTCCACCAAGCCCGGGGACACATTCCCGTTGCTGACTGGCAAGTAGACTTCACCAACATGCCCACAGTATGGCACACTAAATACCTCCTTGTCTTTGTGGACACTTTCTCTGTTTGGGTTGAGGCATTTCCCACTTCCAATAAAAAGGCTTCCACTGTAGCTTCAATCTAACTGACAGACATCATCCCTAGGTTTTGTATGCCCACTTCCCTACAATATGACAATGGCCCTGAGATTATTTATAGGATCACACAAAAGGTCTCTCAAGCCCTCTCCTTCAAGTGGCATTTCCACTGTCCATATTACCCCCAGGCTTCAGGGAAAGTGGAAAGGGTAAATCATACTCTGAAGGAAGTCCTTACCAAATTGACAATGGAATTAAACTTAGACTGGGTCAAAATCCTTCCCTTTGCTTTGCTTCGAATCAGAGCTCTCCCTAAGAAACCATCTTTACTGTCTCCCTTTGAGATAATGTATGGAAGACCTCTTATATCCTCTGGGTTGGTCACTTCACAAGGACCTCTCACCCGAGATTTGTCTTTGCCTCTCTTGTTTCATCTCCGCTCTGAACACTGGAAATGTCAGAACTGGCTTCTTCCGGACCCAGTCTCCTCTCCAAACACTCCTCCCTTAACACCTGGGAGTCTAGTCTATTATAATACCCAAGAGGAGAAAGGGACTCTTGCACCAAAATGGGAAAGCCCCTATCCTTTCATTCTCTGTACCCCCACCGCCGCCAAACTCTCCTTACCAGACAACCGTCTCACTCCCTGGATTCCCATTTCTAGGTTGAAGCCATATCACCAGGAGGCCCCACCTGCTGACCACAGGACCATGCCAGAGGAACTTCAAGAATCATCTCCTGAAGCTCCCCTTTAATCCTGCTTTCCACACCCATCTCACCCATTTAAGTTGCGGCTCACACGGTGTTCCCTGCAGCCCAATTCTTCTTAAAGAAGGCACAATGAGCTCTCCCAACACCCTAGTCTTCTCTAACTGCTTGTTTTTTGTGCTCTGCTTTTTTTCTGTGCTCTGTTGGGACTTGTCTTTACCCTCCTAACCTACCATGTATTTATTCACTCTTCGGGAACAATACTCAGAACATGGCATGCAGAAGGTCTGCGCAGTGGATGCAACTACTTGCTTCATCCACAACTGCACCTCAATTTCCCTAAAATTGTCACCTTCAAGGACCTTCGTCCCTGGTAGCTGGAACTGGCCTGTCATTTGCTTCCTTTTTAATCAAACCAAAGACTATTGTCATTGGTGGCCTGAGATATATAATGGGTGTCCCTATTGGTCATGCAGGTTCCATGATGAACGTGGTAGCTGTTCTTACCACTCACTTGGCTACTCTGAAGGGTTGACTTCTAGTTACCTAAAGTGGCATAAAGGCTCTTCATCCTATAACAATGGATCGTATACTTCAGATATACCTGACCCCAAGGCCAAACGTTGGGGCTATGTTGAGTTTGCTGTCTATGCTCGGACAACCTCAGCAAGACCCACAGGGTGGATGACTGTTGGCCGCACCCTGATTACGCCACCTAAGGCAACCAATCATGTAGTCGAACACATTAAGGAGTCAGAATCAAAACTGGATAAAGGCCATTGCAACAGATGTTTTTTCGTCCTCTGCCTGAGGATCAAAAGAAGTATATTTCCTATATGCTTCCATAATTCTCTCCAGAATCATAGAGGGAGACTCATTAGGACGTTGGATTATCTCTCTTACCATGGCCAAATTAGTCGGCCCTCTGGCGGCCACTCGGAGCCCCGCTATTAGAGCCCTGTTATAAGTGGAAAGATGCTACCAACCTTCAAAGGTGTTGGGATCCCAGTTTGGTCGGTTCATGGGCCCATAAGGATGAAGAGGGAGCATCACAGTGGCTTCTGAGTTTTCTATTTTCCGTAGCTGGCGGGTTTCTTTAGGTGGCCCAGCTTCCACCAGAAAAGGAGGGGCTGCTGCTGCTGCGGAGAAGTCCCTTGGAGGGCTTGGGTCTGGCCCAATTGCCTCTAGTGGCGGAGAGGCTGAGTCAGTGGCGGGAGAATCATCTGGAATGTGTTGGGGGTTGGGGAGCGAGGGCAGAGGATAAGGAGGGGGAGGATTGTCCAGTCTTGTGACTCAGGAAGAATGGGGGGAAGATGGGGAGGGAACGGAAGGTTTGAATGATAGGATCCTGGGGAAGGGGTATATGGCTGTTGATCTGGGTGGCCACGTGGTCCCGGCTGAAAGACAATATCTCTGACTTTTCGGATTAGATTGAAGTAGAAGGATCCTTCTGGGGGCCACCCGACTTTGAGGATGGGCAATTCTGAAGCACAGAGAGTCTGCCAGGTCTGACATTTAACTGAAAAATAATGATTCTGGGCCCTTGAGCGGACATCAGTCCAAAGATCAAGGGTCAGGGACAGAAGCGTGAAAGTGCTTTGTCCCATAATGGGAGTTACTCAAAAAGAGACAGTGAAGACACAAACGCAACACAAACAAAGACAAACAGTAAACGTTTAACATGGGTCCAAGACAAATATTAGAACTCACTAACTGGCAAAACCTGATGGGTTAGACAATAAAGACAGACAGTAAACTCAACATGAGTTCGGGACAATGAACAAAACTGTGTAGCCAGCAAAACCTGATGGGCTGGCAAACCGAATCCTGAAGCAAAATATAACCGAGTTGAGGAAACTAATATTTCTTGATTTCCCTCGTCCTCTGGAGTGTCCCCCAGGGACGTGGCCAGTAGCTCTGTCACACGTCTGCCACCCACTGTCAGAGAGAGATAATGCTCTTCACCGACAGCCACTTTGCCAAGCCCTAACCTGAAACCCGAAACCAGAAAGAGGCGCCTTTCTTACCCCTAGAAGAGTCCCTTGGGGTCTTTCGTCCGCTGCTCCGGATATCTCACCTGGGGCCTCCAGATGAAAAGGTGGGGCGAACATCGGAGGAAAAGACCACCAACAGGCTTTCTCATGCAACACCAAAGGGTTTATTGGGGGTATAGTGTGCTGGAGCTCAGGGCTCACTTCAGAGGAACAAAGAACAAAGAGCCCCGAGAACCACTTGAGCGGAGTTTATATACATTCTTTAGAGAGGGCAGGGACTTTACATACATCATAGCCTCCTTTAGCAAATCATCATATACCACGGGAAAATCAAATAACAACTCTAAAACATGATTAGCACATTCATTGGCGGGAACAGGTTGGGCAGGGGGTGATTGGTCAGCCGTAAGAAGGGGTATACATTTAAATTGATTGGTGGATGCACTGTGATGTATACGTGGTGAGCTGCATGGTTTCTGGGAAGGGGCTGTTAAGTAACTAGGTCCTCAGGGAAGATTTCAACACACATCTAATGTGCAAATCCGGGAATTGTCTTAACTGCCACAGAAATTTCAGGTGCTGAGTGCAGCTTGGAAACTTTACAAAACCTGGTTCTTTACATTTCAATTTCAATTTCTTTTATTCTTTCAGAACCTTACAGAGGAAGGCGAGAGAGTTCATCGACAATTACTGCTCTTTTGGCCATTTTGGTTTTGGATGCACACATGGGATCTTTCTTTAGATCCATCTGGTGCTGATAATCTAAGCCACAGCCTCAAACAGGGCCAAGAGGCTGATTAAAACATATCCATTTCCAAAGCAATTACTACTCTGAAGTCAGTTACAGAACTCAGTCTTCTAGGAGAATCACGCCAGTGTTAAAGCCCAGGTGAACACAGTCATCTCTTCCAAAAGCCACACAAGTTACCACAATTAAAATCAAAACAATCCCAAATGGCCCTCATCTACTTCCATATAGTCACTCATCATAATCTCTGGCTGGAGGTTTCCTTAAATGGCACAGCCCAATAGAGTGTCCATAATAAGCTCCCTTCTCCTCATTTACCTAAATTCAGGGTGGCCTGGACACCCTTCCTGTGAACCAGGATTGATCACATAGTTCTGCCATTAATACTGCTCTACTTCTCCAATTTGAGGCCTACTGACTATCAGGTATAGTATGTGATTTGGAGTCATTATTAAAACCAAGCACCTTTGCAGGGATTGGAAGAACTCATTTGACACAAAAATTCCAATACTCCCTTGATGGAGGTCAAGAACCAAACACAGGAAGGCAAGAGACTTCACCCACAATGACTGATTTTTTGCCATTTTGGTTTTGGATGCACACATTGGATCTTTCTTTAGATCCATCCGATGCTGATAATCTAAGCCACAGCCTCACACAGGGCCAAGAGGCTGATTCAGACACATCCCTTTCCAAAGTAATTAAGCAAAGAGCCACTGGTGATGCCCATTCCTTTCCATTTTAAAACTGTTTTCTTCAGGCTTCACAAAGGGTGGCCTGAGGCAAAGACCTTCCTGACATTCAGGGCAACAGAACAATAGGTAAGCAAAAGGCCCAAAGCAGGGTTTCTCTACTGAGACTTTCCTGGTCACACTGATATCTGAGTTTTCTGAGATGCTTGCCATTCCCTTCAGCTATGGATTACATGACCACGTCACAGAGTTTGGAGGTGGTACATATTTTGGACACAAAACCATGAGCCTATTGTGGAGAGTGGCCAGAATTCAGGAAGAAAACAGGAACTTAGGAAGACAGTACATGTTGTCCATCGATAAGGCAACCTGCAGTCCATTCCTAAAATGGGTAGGATGAATGCTGGGAAGCTTTCTACTAGACAGGACACATCCATTGATGCATTCTCTTTTCTAATGTCTACAACCACGGACACAGTGGGATACACAGACATAGAAACACTCGCCTTGTCAAAAGACTTTCTAGAAACATTCCACTCCAAACCAAGCAAGCCGCCTTTCCTACCTATTCTCAGAACATAAGACAAAACCACAAACTCACACCCACACTGAAAAAGGCACCTCCTTCCCCAAAGTAAGTCTGTGACTATCCAGAGTGTCCTCTGACTGGTGGGCCATACTATGTTCCCCAGAAATGGCCTGTCCTGTCTCAGATCTGGTCTCCATGGCCAACTCTGTGAAATATCAGGGGCCCGCGGTGAGCCACTTCTTGCTTTCTCTGGAAAGGCCAGTCTTCAAAATTTCCTGGCATTTGGCCATCCTCATATCAGTAGGTACCAAAAAAGACTTACTCTGTCCTTGGTAAATCCAAACAAGTGATCCCACTGTACTGGGACTGGGACTGGTTCTGGATGCCTGGCTTCCTGGATCCCAAGTTCAGAGAGTTCCATCACCAAGGAAGTGAGGTGAGGTCACTTCCTTCAGAAACTGAATGACGTCACTGCCTTAGCAACCACTTTTTCCGAACAGTTGCTTCCATACTTCCTCTGACACTTTCACAAGTTAGATTGGTATCTCAACCATAGGAACCCGGGAACAGCTCTCCACAAAGGCCTTTGTTGGTCCATCTTTTCTACATTAAGGAGAGAGGGTGAATGAGACACAACCCTTCATCCTTACCAGGTTGTTTTCCATGGAAGATGACTTTTGCTCTCTCACGTTCTTCATAGTTGCCTACATGTTCTCCAGGGATCATTTCTGCATGGACCTTTGAGGTTTTCAGCAGGTGGAAGATCCACTACATTCCAGTATTGTAAGACCAACTCTGTCCCTGCTGTTCTGTAATGTTAGATTGAGGGAACAGTGTATGGTTAGGGTTAATAACATGTGTGATTTGGGTTAGGAATAATTCTGCTGGATGAATAATGGTATTGGGAACCTGCGATATGTATGAGAATATATAGGTGAAATATATGTATGAAAACAGAAATCTAGGTAAGATTTGAAGCCCAAAAGAGCATTTTGCCCTTGATTGGAATACTTAGATTTGAATTAGGTTCTGCACAGATTGGTCAGATTAATCAATATAAAATGGCATAGGACCTTGTACCTTGGATGATTGAATGTCGAAGAGAACATCCAGTCAAAAAGGGATAGTCGGAAGTGAAAGGTTAATAAAATAGGTATTTGTCACTTCCTGGGAAGAATGTTGTGTTTATTCCGAGCATAATGGAGTTGTAAAAAAAAAAATATGATTAAAATAAAAAGACACCTTGAAGAGTGTCAGAGAGTGAGAGGACCAAAAAAAGTGGTTTGAGTCTTGGTTCACATAGTCCCCCTGTATGACTACTTTTTTATCAACCCTGGCCTGTCCGATAATAATCTCCATATTATTGCTAACTATAAAACCCTGTTTGCTCAACCGTGTAATTTCTTTTCTCTAAGCTCAAATTGGACAAGTTAAACTCATGGTAATACCCCACTAGCAGACATAGAATGTGACACCCCACAATGATCACTTTTATGATTAAAAGTAGCTAGAAGAAGAAGTGGGGAATGGAAGATTAATAAAATAGGTACTTGTCACTTTTTTTTCTGTATGCTTAACAAAACACTGTTGAAATCTTGAGAACTGTTTGCTAATCTTGTTCCCAGAATGTCCTGTCCCCAAATGCCAAACTGCAGAATGTACTCCCTCACCCGGTTGAATGCAAACCGCCCACTCTCCCTCACCCATCAATAAACTTCACTCCCTGCCCTCCCCAAAGAAAGTATATAAGCTTTGCTTAAGCTCTTCTCAGGGCTCTCTGCTCTATTCAAGTGAGCTCCGATCCCCTGCATGCTGACCCCCTATAAACCCTTTGCTGTTGCATGAGATAGTCTTTTGGTGGTCTCTTCCTCCGAAGCTTGCCCAGTGTTTACTTTGATGATTGGGTGTAGAAAAGAACATTCAGTCAAAAAGGGATAGTCGGTAGGATTAGGAAGATAGTTGTTAGGTTTAGGAAGAAGAATGAGTATAGGTTTTGGAAAAAAAATATTCTTTATCAATAGGGTTTTGTTTAGAGTGTGAATGTAAATGTTAGCCCACGTGAAGAGTCAGTCACAATAGTGAACCGGAGAAAATATGTAGGAAAACAGATATCAATAGAGATATTACGAAATAAGGCAAAATATAAAGTGGGTGATAGGATTAGACATTTTCAACAGGGTTGAATTTGAATATATGATCTTAGGAAGAAACCAATATGTAGTCACTAATTGGATTGATATTTGAGAGCATTAGGCAACCTGGACATGGCTGTGTTTAGTAATCCATGTTCATTTTCAATTTAGGCTTTGGTACAATAATAAGTGTGAACCTTGCATTTTGTCTGCAGAATATTACTGTGATAAAATGTATATGTAGATCAGGTGACATGAGTAATTTTTCCATCATTTCTGGGAGCAATATTTTGAAGATTAATAAGTTAGTATTGGGGGTACAAAGACGTGTACCTTGTGTCTATGAATATAGAGCTAATGCATGAATAGACCATACTGTTAATAAATAATATAACTGGTCCACTTTAAATAATGCATTGAATTCATATCTTAAAATATATAAGAAATCTTATATTGATATACATACATTCATTCCAACTAGTTATACATCTAATAGTAAAATTAAGGTTATGGTTTATCATGAAAGGTGTGTGAGTTTTTCTTCAAAAGTGATTATGGAAATCAAAAATAATATGTTTCGAAAGAAGTCTCATGAAAAGACCAGTCAAGAACCATGAAAAAATACATGTGTTCTGAAGCAGGAAGTGATTGAAAGTGAAACAAATGCCTCTAAATTAGCGAACTTGTGGATGAAATATATATCCTATTATGTGCATAAACTAAAGAAATAGTAATGTACCAGTTTTGAATAAAACTGAACGTCAAAATACACATCATGTCCCATAGGAATCAATTTGCAATGATGTTAACCTGGGTCAGTTACTGTATTAATTTTAGGATTTGTAGGCACCATTCACTGAAGATAGTTTTCAGTACTAGGAATCAAATACATATTTCAGGTGGATGAATATTTCTGACGATAATCTTGTGAAAAGTTGATTATAAATTCACATATATGAATATGAATGAATTTAGAAAATGTATAAAAAGACACATGTATTTCATATTTTGAAAAATCTGGAAAGTTTGTATATATATATATATATATATATATATATATATATATACACACACACACACACACACACACACACACATACACACACACATGCACACAGACATTAAAAAGTAGCAATATATATGCCAATTGAAATTCACCATGAAATATATATCATCCACAGATTCAAAAATATTCATTTTACTGAACATGGATTTATGTATAATGTTGTTAAACTAGGAAGCTCACAAAGAGTTCGAATTTTAACTTCCAACAGCATTTAGGAGAAGTGATCTCTTCTCACAATGTGTATCTGCCAAGTCAACCCCCTCACAAGAATGTACATGTTGTACCTCGTAGGATTCTATATGTGCATATAAAAATACATGTGCAAATAGGCTACAGAGAAAGGGAGACAGGAATTCACATATTTGTTAACTTTAAAAACACATGGAGAACAATTTCTACAAAAGTTGACTAGATTTATAACTCCTACACTACATAATGCAAAAGGCAAATTCAACTATACACCATGCCTCCTCTGAACTGCTTGTATTTCTATTCTGTTTGGATTATTATTCTCCATCATATTAGGATAAGTAGTCAGAGTCTAGTAGGCTAAGGGTTAGTGTCAGGGATTCAGTATTTCCAATGGAAAATTGGAAAAGGTATTCAATGTGTATGTAATTATGTGCTTTGAAAAATCTTCCCACTCTTATCCAGAACAATGCCTTGACATTACCTTTGCCCCAAGTAAGACACAATTACAGGAGAAGAGTTCGAAAATCTGTGCATATATATATGGAATGCAATATGCTCAGTTGTTCACAACTTGGAGGTGGTAGAGGAGTTTACAAAAGTAATGGACAGGGTAAACCCTCCACAAAAATGGAGCTTTGCTGGCCTAAAGACTTCTTGAGAAACTGCCTCTGAGGTTGGGCACTTGAAATATATGTTGTTGTCAGGAGCTTAATCTTCATTTGTGGTGAGACAATTAAAGCTGGATCTGCATCTATGTGACCTGAAGGATCTTGTTTCTTATTTTCCAATGAACATGAGACAGCAGTGCTGAATTCTCTCTTTGTAGGTAAACTGTGGCCACTGGGGGCTATGTGTCTCCCTGAGGACTGTGAAACCTTTTGATCATCCTCCAATTTTCGTGGTGTTTCTTGCTGCTGTACTGGGAGTTTGGTATTTGCTTCGTGAAATACAAAGATTTCAACTGGGACAAAGTGCTAGAGGGAGTTCTGTCACGTGTGGTGTGTCAGGGTCTGCAAGAGAATGCACCAACCAGGCCTTTATCCCACATAGCTTGGCCCCTTGACCATAGCAACCTGATTCTGAACATTGCCCTGAAAACTCTCCATATAACAGGATGCATTTGCATATAAGGGTCTGCTGGCTACACTATGTCAGTCACAAGCTATTTGGAAGCCAATGGAAGGTCCACATGACTCCACCACAGATGTTTTATCACACACCTGCACACCACTACTCTAGGCCCACTACTCAGGAGGCTCCAACTTACTGGCATCACTGTTCTTCAACATTTTCATGAAACCCAGTCAATCAAGGCACTGTATTGTATACTCATGATCAGCAACAGGACATCCAAAGTTTCTCCAGTGCCACCTGGTCATGGGAATTTCAAAAATTTGATGGTATTCATCTAGCCATTTTTCAAGGATGAAGTTGGAGGCACTGTGGGTTTCAATTCATTCAGGAACCACTAAATGGTGAGGAAGTTCATTTCAATGAAATCTCTGGACAACACTCACAGGAAAGGCTTCCCAAAGAGTGGCCAAAAGGTCACATGAAGCCAGGCCCATTGAACTGTACAATGTGAGGTCCATGTGTGTTTTGACTCTCAACTATGGCTTCCATGTTTTTCATAATAAAATCATGTGATATCCTGGCTGAGATTCACAGTGCTCTGTGGAAAACCAACCTGGGACTAGATTTCAGATTCCAAGGGTGAATCTCATGCGTGGCCTCCTAAAATCCCAACTCAATTCATGGCAATACTACTCTGAGGTCAGTTCCAGAACTCAGTCTATAAGGGGAATCACCCAAGAGTGAAGCCCTGGTGGACCCAGTCATCTCTTCCAACTGCCACAAAAATGACCACAATTATAACCAAAACACTCCCACATGGCCCTCATTTTCTTCCATATAGATATTCATCATAACTTCTGGCTAGAGGTTTCCATAAGTGGCGCAGCTCAAGACAGTGTCCAATATAAGCTTCCTTGCCCCTCATTTGCCTAAAGTAAGTGTGGCCTGCACACTCTTCCTGTCAACCAGGAGTGATCAAATAGGACTGCCATTAATACTGCTCTGCTTCTACTATTTGAGGCCTACTGACTGTCAGGTATAGATTCTTATGTGGTTTGTAGTCATGAGACAACACTAGCACATCTGCAGGGCTTTGAAAAACTCATTTTACTCAAGGGTCAATAATCACACTTGATGGAGGTCAGGAACCTAACAGAGGAAGGTGAGAGACTTCATCCACAATGACTGATCTTTTCGAATTTTGGTTATGGATGCACACAAGGGATATTTCTTTAGATCGATCAGGTGCTGACAATCTAAGCCCCAGCTTCACCGAGCGCCAAGAGGCTGATTCAGACACATCCATTTCCAAAGCAATTAAGCGAAGAGCCACAGGTGATGCCCACTCATTTCCATTTTAATACTGTTTTCTTCAGGCTTCACAAAGGGGTGGCCTGAGCCAAAGACTTTCCTTACATTCAGGGCAACAGAAAAATAGGTAAGCAAATGGCCCAAAGCAGGGTTTCTCCACTGAGACTTTCCTGGTATCTGAGTTTCCTGATATCTGAGTTTTCTGACATGCTCCACTTCCCTTCAGCTATCCAGTACATGGCCATGTGACAGAGCTTGGAGGTGCTACATAGCTTGGACACAAAACTTTGAGCCTATTCTGGAGAGTGTCCGGAATTCAGGAAGAAAACAGGAACTTAGAAAGATAGTAGGTTTTGCCCATTGATAAGGCTAGTCGCAGTCCATTCATAAATTGGCAGTATGAATGCTGGGAAGCTTTCTACTAGACAGAACACATCCATGATGCATTCTTTTTCTAATACTAAGACCACGGAGAGAGTGGGATACACAGTAATAGAAACACTCACCTTGTCAGAGGACATACTAGATACAGTCCTCTCCAAACCAAACAAATCGCCTTTCCTACATATTCTCAGAACATGAGACAAAACCACAAACTCACACCCACACTCAAAAAGACACCACCTTTCCCAAAGTAGGTCTGTGACTATCCGGAGTGTCCTATGATGGGTGGGACATACTATATTTCCACGAAATGCACTGTGCTGTCTCAGTTCTGGTCTCCTTGGCCAACTCTATGAAGTTGTCAAAAGTCACTGGTGAGCCACTACCTTCTTTCTCAGGAAAGGCCCCTCTTCTTAGCTTTCCTAGCATTTGGCCATCCTCACATAACTAGGTACCAAGAAAGACTGACTCTGTCCTTGGTTTACCAAAACAAGTGAGACCACTGGAACTGGGACTGGAACTGGCTGTGGTTGCCTGGCTTCCTGAATCCCAAGTTTAGAGAGTTCCATCACCAAGGAAGTTATGTGAGGTAACTTCCTTCAGGAAGTGAATGAAGTCACTGCCTTGGCAACCACTTTGTCCTAACAGTTGCTTCCAAGGGTCCCATGAGATGGAGGGTGCACCTACTTGCTGTGACGTTTTCACAAGTTAGAATGGTATATCAACCATAGGCACCTGGGCACAGCTCTCCACACAGGCTTGGTTTGGTCCATCTTCTCTACATTAAGATGAAAGAGGCTGATTCAGACACATCCCTTCACCCTGACCAGGTTGTTTGCAATGGAAGTTGACTTTTCCTCCCTCAGGTCCTTCATTGCTGCCTACATCTTCTCCATGGATCATTTCTGTATTGACCTTTGAGGTTCTCAGCAGGTGGAAGATCACCTACACTCCTGATTGTAAGACCAACTCTGTCCCTGCTTTTCTGTAAAGTTAGATTGAGGGAACAGTGTATGGTTAGGGTAATAACAGGTTCGATTTGGGTTAGGAATCATTCTGCATGATGAATAATGGCATTGGGAACCTGTGATATTTATAAGAATATACAGGTGAAATATAAGTATGAATACAGAAGTCTAGGTAAGATTTGAAGCCCAGAAGAGCATTGGGTCCTTGATTGGGATACTTAGCTTTGAAATACCTTCTGCACAGATGTCTCAGATAAATCGATAAACAATGGCATAGGACCTTGTAAATTGGATGATTGAATGTAGAAGAAAACATCCACTTAAAAAGGGTAGTCGGTAGGATTGGAAAGATAGTCAGTAGGTTTAGGAAGAAGAGTGAGTATAGGATTTGGTCCAAAAGTTCTTTAGCAATAGGGTTTCTCGTAGAGAATGAATGTAAATGTCAGAACATGTGATGAGTCAGTCACAATGATTAACTGGGGAAAATATATAGGGAAGCAGATATCAATAGAGACATGAAGAAATCAGGCAAAGTATAAATTGATTGATAGGATTAGACATTTTCAACATGGTAGATGTTGAATATACAATCTTAGAAAAAAACAAATATTTAGCACCAAGAGGATTAACATTTGAGAGCATTAGGCAATCTGGACTTGGATGTTTTTAGCAATCCATGCTCACTTTCCATTTAGGTTTTGGTACAATCATAAGTGTGAACTTTGCATTTTGTGTCCAGAATATTACTGTGATAAAGTGTATATGTAGATCAGGTGACATGAGTATTTCTTCCACCAATTCTGTGGTCAATATTTTGAAGATGTATAAATTAGTATTGGGTGTACAAATAGGTCTACCCTGTGTCTACAAATATAGATAAAATGAATGAATTGACCATACTGTGAATAAATAATATAACTGGTTCCAACTTTAAATTATGAATGGAATTGATATCTGAAAATATACAGGAAATCTTATATTGATATACATACATTCATTACAACCATTTATAGATCTAATGGTAATATTAAGGTTATGGTTTGTCATAAAGAGTGTGTGAGGTTTGCTTGAAAAGCGATTATTGAAATCTAAAATGAAAAGTAGTCTCATGAAAAGACCAGTAAAAAAACATGGAGGAATACATGTGTACTGAAGCAGGAAGTGATAGAAAGTGAAACAAATGCATATAAATTTGAAAACTTGTGAATGAAATATATATCCTATGATGTGCATAAACTGAAGAAATAGTCATGTAACATTGTTGAATAAAAATGAATGTCATAATACACATCATGTACCATAGTAATCTACTTGCATTGATGTTAAAGTGGGTCAGACACTGTAGAAAAATTAGGACTTCTATGCACCATTCACTGAATTTAGATTTCAGTACTAGGAAACAATATGTATTTGAGGTGGATGAATATTTCTGAGAATAATTTTGTGAACATTTGATTATAAATCCACATACATGAATATGAATGCATTTAGGGATTGTATAATAAGACATAATAAGACACATATATTTTATATTCTGAAAAATCTGGAGAGTGTGTGTATATATATATATATATATATATATATATATATATATATATATATACACACACACACACACACACACACACACACACACACACGCACAGACATTAAAAGGTAGCGATATATATGCCAATCGAAAATTATTATGAAATATATATCTTTCACAGATCCAAAAATATTCATTTTACTGAACATGGATTTATGTATTATCTTGTTCAACTAGGAAGCTCACCCGTAGTTTTAATTTTCAGTTCCAACAACGTTCAGGAGGAGTGATCTCTTTTGACAATTTGTATCTGCCAAGTCAGCCACCTCAAAAAAGTGTACATGTGATACCAGGTAGGATTCTATATGTGCATACAAAAATACATGTGCTGAATAGGATACAGATAAAGGGCGACAGGAATTCACGGATTTGTTATCTTTAAAACACATGGAGAACTACTTCAATTTAATATTGACTTGATTTATAACACCTACCCTTTATCATACAAAAGGTAAGTCCAGCTATACACCATGCCTCCTCTGAACTGCTTGTATTTCTATTCTGTTTTGGTTATTTTGCTCCATCAATTTAGGATTGACACAGTCTGGCTGGGCACAATTCAGGAGCCACTTGTCAAAAGCTAACTTTATTTTTAGAACCACACACGCCAAAAAATAGCTCCTCGGGAAAAACACTCAGAGCACAACTGCCACCACCAGCTTCCCACAAGCTCTCAACCTCCCCTCTCCTCCTGCTCTTGAGGTCGATTGGCTGGGTTGTTTGAGCAGAGGCAAAAAAGTCCCCCAAAAAGCAGCTCCATAATTTGAAAGGGTGGGGAAACAGCCCAATGGGCATCACCGCAGAGGAGCCAATCAGCTAGATGTTGCTGGGGCCGCTGTGAGCCAACCATCAGCTGGCAGTCTGAAAGTTTGCTTTGGCCCCTTGGGCTGTGGCTCTCAACATCTAACCCTCTCTGTTTAAACAACAAGCATGTGGCTTAGGGACCATGCCTGCCTTAGGTTGTCCAATAGTACATATGGTTCTTACCCATTATCGAATGACCTGACCTCAAGGTGTCAGCCTCCTGTCTTAGATTGGTACCATTGTAATTGGATCTTACCCGTCACTGACTACAGGTCCAGTATACATCCACACCTGTGGAGAGGTCTTTGTACCAGCGGGCGGGTGAGGCTCTTTGCCTCATCTCTGTTGGCCCCCTAATTTTAGCTGAACAACCATGACAAGCAGAAGGGAGGAAGATACACCAAGGCAATTGATGGCTCTTTTTGAAAAAATTGTACCACCGATGACATCATCAGAGAAATACCCCAACACTACCACACGTCACTGCACCAACAGATAGTTCACAATGCAGGCAGGTGAGTTCACAATGCATGCAAGTGATACATAGTCCAGGCAAGTTCTGCAAGCAGTTCAGTGATGGCTATTGCAGAAGCTGTAGATTGGTTTTATCTTTGACTTCACATGCACTGGGATGAAGATAGAAATTCTGGCAACAATGCCTAAAGAAAGAATTATGTAACATTCCAAAAGGCACTAAAAGAAAACAATTTTCTTAACAATTTACATTGTCTAGAAGAGAATTATTAAATATAATGAAAAGAAAAGGTGGATCCAACATGGCGGCGGGCAGAGAGGCTGCGCTTTTAATGCACTCCCAGTGATGGGGTCATAAAGTCGCAAGGATAACTCTTGGATTCTACCAACGGAGATTCTCCTAGCAAAATTCCACTGAAGGGAGACTGCCCGGGAGCTACAAGAATTTTTTTGAAGCGTCTGTGTGACCCGGACAGAGTGGGACCCTGCCACTAGATGCGGAGTTCGAGATTCACCAGCCACAGTCTGCGCACCGTGGGCACAGCTGCAGATCCGTCCACCGGCCCGCAGCCAAAGTGACTGGGTCCTGCTAGACGCCGAGACACAGCTTGGCAGGAAGAAGTCTTTAGCCAAGCCTCCACGCGCCAGGAGCTGAGGTGAACCGGGCCGGACCAGTCCCACCCCTCCCCTCGGTCAATCCGGCAAGAAGCCTGGGGCCCACCATAGCAGAGAGGTGACATCATCGGAGTTCGGCCGGCGAAATTCCTTCCCAGCAAAATCCACTTTAGCAGGTGTGTGACTCCCCATACTGATACAAGCAGCCAGGAAACTTCATTGACTTCTCAGGGGTCGTGTCCGTAGGGAAGCAGAGGGGAGCCCAGAACCCAAGGCCCCCATATCACCAGTGGTGACCCCTAAGGTCTTATCTGCCAGTTTACCACAGCACTGAGGCTTAAAAGGGGCACTCGGTGGGGCTGCAAGTGTAACTAGATCTCTGGAGAATCACTTCTGGGGAACAGGACCTGGCTGGCAGGCTGACAGGAGGAAGGGGGTTAAGAGCTGGAGAAGTGAAATGGCTCTGGACTGACAAGTCTGAGAGACCCCCAGAAGACGCCCTACAGGGATAGCAATCGGCAGGTAGAGAGCAGACACTCCACTTGGAAGGCACAGCTCCGCCTACTGGAAGAGAAGAAGGTGGATCTCTAAGACTTTAATTTTTTTGTTGTTGTTGTTGCTGTTGTTGATATTTTTTTCTCTCCTTCTTCTCTCCCTGTTCCTTTCCCCCCTTTTCCTTCTCTCTTTCTATCCCATTTCAAGTTTTATTGTTCTTTTCATTCCCCTCTAATCTATCTCTCCCTCTATCCTTTTTTTCTTTTTAAGAGCACCTTCATTCTCCTACCCCCCAACTCTCATTCCAAGCATTACATCTTCCATTGTGTGTAATTGTCTAAATGCAAATAGGTGAATGTCTCGAGGCTGTCTATAAGACTCCTAAATACCTAGCTACTACCAACACCCTGATCCAATTGCCTGGTAGTATCCACCTTCAGTGGAGCAATCTTCTAAAGTAGCAGAGACATACTAACCATTGTACCACCAGAGCACCCAACCTAAACATATAGTCCTAAGAACAAACAGCAAATCATTATATGCATACAGAACCTAGAAGCCTTATATGAATTGAATGAATCAGCTTTAAAGTACAACAAAGCCCCAAATTTTTAGGCATAATCTTCCACCACAAAAGAGAGACAACAGAGATATACAAAGCCAAAACAAATGTATAGGAGAAAGCAGTTACAAAGCAGTCAAATAGAGCTGGAAAGCAACGTGAACAATATGAAAAAACAAGGGAAAAAGGGGATACAAACAATGCAGGACAATCTAAATATACAGGAGGACCTAGAAGAATCAGAAATATGGACAGGGAAAGAAATCAAGGCATTCCTAATTCAGATGGAACGGAATATTAGAAAAGACATGAGACAGCAAATCCCAGCATTGAAAGTATATTTTGAAGAGGAACTAACCACACAAATTAAATCCGCAAAGAATGAGCTTTATCAGGAGATAGAGGTGTTAAAAAATAATCAAGTTGTAATCATAGAAATGCAAGAAACCGTAAATCAGATTAAAAGCGCTAATGAGAATATTACAAACAGACTAGATCAAGTAGAAGTCAGAACATCAGATAATGAAGACAAAGTATATCAACTTGAAAAGAATATAGTCAACACAGAAAAGATGTGAAATCAAACATATAACACAAAACACAAGTGCACACATAATATAATACATACAACACATGACATAATATTAAAGGCCTTATGACTTTTTACAGGTGAAATCTCCATTGCAATGTCTAAAAACTCTATTGTTCAAAAATAGAACTGATCAGCAAAACATTAACCTAGTTCTGTATGAGCTAAAAAAAACAAAATAAAACTTCATGATATGAGAAAGGGGAATAATAAAATAGATTTGAAAAAAACATTCTGGTTCTGTCACAGATGTAAGAACAGCCAAACTGGAGTTCTGCATATCAGCTCTTATTGATTTGAGCCAAATCATCTTATTTTTGGTCTGTAGAAATCTCTTTAGTTAATCTCTCTGGAATCCAAATTGGCTACTGTTCTCCCTGTGGAAACACAAAAACAGACGCCAGACTCCAGACAATTACTTGGTCAGGACATTTCCATTGTCCTGTTAGAATATCCTTCCAAAGTACCTTGGGCTTATGTACATTTTTTGGACATATATGCCTTTCTGCAGCACTAAGCCCTGATGAACCCAAATTTAAAAAGTTTAGAGTAAAAGGGTTATTTTAAGTTTACCTTTGGGGAATATATACCCCTTCCCAATTTGTTCTTTTTGCTTTAATATGTACGTTTTAATAGTTTCATGTGCTCTTTCAACTATGCCTTCTCCCTGTGGATTGTATGGGATTTCTGTTATATGAGTAATGCCAAATGATGAGCAAAATTGTTTAAAAGAAGTAGAAGTATAAGCAGGGGCATTATCTGTTTTTAACTCTTTTGGAACGCCCACAGTGGCAAAATTTTGTAAGCAATGAGCTATAACATCTTTAGTTTTTTTCTCCAGCAAGAAGGGAGCCCATCAAAAATCCAGAAGAAGTATCAACTGTAACATGCAAATATTTTAATTTTCCAAATTCTGGCAAGTTTGTGATGTTCATCTGCCAAATATGGTTAGGTATCAATCCTCTAGGATTGACTCCAAGATTAACTTGTGGTAAAAAGTTCACACAATTTTGACATTGTTTTATTATTTGTCTAGCTTGTTCCTTAGTTACTTTGAAACGCTTTTGTAAAGTATTAGCATTGACATGGAACTTTTTATGAAAATTTGTAACTTCTTCTAGTGTATAGAAAATATGTATGAATGTCATGTGTTGTTTTATCTGCTAAATAATTGCCCAAACTAAGGGCTCCAGGCAATCCTGTATGTGTCCTGAAATATCCTATAAAAAACGGATCTTTCCTGTCCCAGATTAGACTTTGTATAGTCGAAAGCAAAGAGAAAATAGTAGAGGAAGGGGAAATCCTTCTACCATCTTCAAGTGATACTATAGCACTAACTATATACTGATTATCGGAAAATAAATTAATTACAGATGCTTTAAGCATCACAAAAGCTTGTAATACTGCATTAAGCTCTACATTTTGAGCTAATTTTTTGGTTACTAAAAATGTAAAAGTTTGATCAGGTGTAAATATTACTGCTGTACCATTATTTGACCCATCAGTGAATATATTTGTAGCATTTATAATAGGTGTTTTTCTTGTCATTTTTGGAAAAATCACATGATGTGATGACCAAAAAGACAATAAAGGATTAGATGGTAAGTGGTTATCAAATGAAACATTAGATTTGCACATGATTATTGCCCAAGTGTTTAACTAATTATCTAAATCATCAATTTGATTCATAGTATATGGAGTAATAATTTTATCTTCTTGGGTTGTATTATAGTTATAGTAGAAATATTCAAGTAAAAGAGAAGGTCTCTCGAGCTAGTCAGACAGAGATAAAAATTCAACTAAAAGAGAAGGTCTCTCTAGCTAGTTAGACAGAGGAAAAAATCAAGTGATTGATCCTGATAATGTGTCTGAATCAGCCTCTTGGACCTGTGTGAGGTTGTGGCTTAGATTCTCATCACCTGATGGATCATTCCGTGTGTGAATCCATACCCAAAATGGCCAAAAGAGCAGTCCCTGTGGATGAAGTCTCTTGCCTTCCTTTGTAAGTCTACTGAACTCCATCAAGTGAGAATACGCATCCTTTTTGTCAAATGAGTTCTTCAAAGCACTGGAGAGTCTAGCACATAAGTTCTTGGGTTTTCTCATGACTCCAATTCACATAAAAATATCTATACCTGACAGTCAGTAGGCCTCAAATTGGAGAAGCAGAGGTGTATTAAGGGCAGGCCTATTTGATCACACCTGGTTCACAGGAAGGGTGTCCAGGCCACCATGACTTTAGGCAATGAAGGGCAAGAAAGCTTATTTTGGACACTGTCTTGGACTTCGCCACTCATGGAAACCTCCAGACAGAGCGTAGTATGAGAGTGTATATTTGGAAGAAAATGAGGACCATGTGGGAGTGTTTTGGTTTTAATTGTGGTCATTTGTGTGGTAGTTGGAAGATATGACTGGGTATACCTGGGCTGAACTCTGGTGTGATTCCCCTTAGAGACTGAGTTCTAGAGCTGACTTAGAGAAGTGTTATCATGAAAAATGTTGGGATTTTAGTTGGTCACGCATGAGAGTCACCCTTGGAAACCGAGATCTAGGCCCAGATTTGCTTTCCACAGAGCACTGGGAATCTAATCCAGGATATCACATGGTTTTATTCTGAAAGACATTTTATTCATGGCAGCCATAGTTGGGAGTCAAAACACACATGTACCTCACATTGTAGACAGCAATAGGTCTGGATTCCTGTGAAATTTTGGCCACTCTTTGGAAGCCTTGCCTGTGAGATTTCTCCAGAGCTTTCATTGAAATGAGCTTCCTCACCATTTAATTGTTCCTGAATGAAGTTAAACACACAGTGCCTCCAACATCATTCTTGTAAAATGGCTAGATAAATACCATGAAATTTTTGAAATTCCCATGACCATGAAAATGGTGTAGAACAGACATGCCAGTAAGTTGGAGCCTGATGTGAAATGGGCCTAGAAAAGTCGTGTGCAGTTGTGTGATAAAATATCTGTGGTGGGGCAATGTGGATCTGCCATTGGCTTCCAAATGGCTTGTGACTGACATGGTGCACCCAGCAGACCCTTCTATGTAAAGGCATCTTGTTATGTGGAGAGTTTTCAGGGCAATGTTCAGAATCAGATTGCTATGGTTAAGGATGCAAGCTATGTGGGATTGAAGCCTGGTTAGTTCATTATCCTGCAGAACCTGACACACCACACGTGACAGAACTCCCTTTAGCACTGTGTCCCAGTTTAACTCTTTGTATTTTGTGAAGCAAATACCAAACTCACATTGCAGCAGCAAGAAACACATCGACAAGTGGAGGATGGCCAGATGGCTTTACAGTCCACACGGAAAGAGTTTGCCCGCAGTGGCCACAGTTTACCTACAAAGAGAGAATTCAGCACTGCTGCCTCATGTTCATTAGAAAATAAGAAACCATGTCCTCCAGGTCACTTAGATACATACCTAGCTTTAATGGTCTCTCTACAAAAAAAGCTAAAACTCCTGACAACAACAAATATTTCAAGTGCCCAAACTCAGAGGCAGTTTCACCAGAAGTCTTTAGTCCAGAAGAGCTCCATTTTTGTGGAGTATTTACCTGTCCCTTACTTTTGGAAACTCCTCTACCACCTTCAAGGTTGTGAACTCTTGAGCATATTACATTCCAGATATGTATTCACAGATTTTCTAACTCGTCCACTCTAATTGTATTTCACTTGGAGTGAAGGTAAAATCAAGGCATTGTTCTTGATTAGAGTGGGAAGATTTTTGTGAAGCACATATTTACATACACATTGGATTCATTTTCCTATTTTCAATTCAAAATGCTGAATGCCTGACACTAACGCATACCCTACTAGACTCTGACTACTAATTCTAATATGATGGAGAAAAATAACCCAAACCGAATAGAAATACAAGCAGTTTAGACGAGACATAGTGTATTGCTGGACTTGCCTTTTGAATTATACAGGGTAGGACTTATAAATCTAGTCAATATTTTGTTGAAATAGTTCTCCATGTGTTTTTAAAGTTAACAAATAGATGAATTCCTCTCTGCCTTTCTCTGTAGCCAATTCAGCACATGTTATTTCATATGCACATATTGAATCATACCTGTTATCACATGTACATTCTTGTGAGGTGGCTGACTTTGCAGATACAAATTGGGAGAAGAGATCACTCCACCTAAACACAGTTGGAACTGAAAATTCAACCTATGGGTGAGCTTCGTAGATGAACAACATGATAAATAAAATCATGTTCAGTATAATGAATATTTTTGGATCAGTGGATGATATACATTTCATGATGAATTTCGATTTCCATATATATTGCTACTTTTTAATGTCTGTGTGTGTGTGTGTGTGTGTGTGTGTGTGTGTGTGTACACTCTCCAAGTTTTTCAAAATATGAAATATATGGGTCTCAATGTACACTCCCTAAATTTATTCGTATTCATGTATGTGGATTTATAATCAAATATTCAAAAGATTATTCTCAGAAATATTTATCCACCTGAAATACATATTTGTTTCCTAGAAATAAAAACTAACTTCTGTGAATGGTGCATACGAATCCTAATATTTCTACAGTAACTGACCCAGTTTAACACCAATGCAAGTAGATAATTATGGAACGTGATGTGTATTTTGATGTTCATTTTTAGTCAACACTTGTACATTACTATTTCTTCAGTTTACGCACATCATAAGATATATATTTCATACACAAGTTAGCAAATTTATTGGCATTTGTTTCACTTTCAATAACTTCATTCTTCAGAACACATGTATTCCTCCATGTTTTTTAACAAGACTTCTTTCTAAACACATTATTTTCGATTTCCATAATCACTTTTGAAGCATAACTCACACACTCTTCATGATGAAATATCACCTTAATATTACCATTAGAAGTATAACTGGTTGGAATGAATGATTTTGTATCAACATTAGATTTTCTGTATATTTTCAGATATCAACTCAATCCATTATTTAAAGCGGACCAATTATATTATTTATTCACAGTATGGTCTATTCTTGCATTAACTCTATATTCTTAGACAGATACTACACCACTTTCTACCCCCAATACTCATTTATACGTCTTCAAAATATTGTTCCCAGAAATGGTGGAAGAAATACTCATGTCACCTGATCTACATATACATTTTATCACAGTAATATTCTGGAAAATAAAGCAAAGGTCACACTTATGATTGTACCAAAGCCTAAATTTAAAGTGAGCATAGATTTCTAAAAACATCCATGTCCAGGTTGCCTAATTCTCTCAAATGTCAATCCAATTGTTGACTACATATTTGTTTCTTTCTAAGATTATATATTCAAACTCAACCCTATTGAAAATGTCTAATCCTATCACTCACTTTACTTTGCCTGATATCCTAATGTCTCTATTGATATCGGCTTTCCTTCATAAATTCCCAGTTCATCATTTTGACTGTTCATTTGTGCTGACATTTACATTCACTCTCTACCTGAAACCCAATTGCTAAATAACTTTTGGTCCAAATCCTATACTCACTCTTCTTTCTGAATCTACCAACTATCTCCCAAATCCTACTGACTATCCTTTTTTGAATGGATGTTCTCTTCAACATTCAATCATTCAAGGTACAAGGTCCGATGCCATTGTGTATTGATTTATCTGAGACATCTGTGCAGGACATAATTCAAAGCTAAGTCTCCCAATCAAGGGCCCAATCCGTTTCTGGGTTTCAAATATTACTTAGATTTCTGTTTTCATACATATATTTCACCTCTATATTTTTATAAATATCACAGATTTCCAATACCATTATTCAATCAGCAAAATGATTCCTAACCCAAATCGAACATGTAATTAACCCAAACCATATACTATTCCCTCATTCTAACTTTATAAAAGAGCAGGGAAAGTGTTGGTCTTTCAATATAGGAATGTAGGGGATATACCACCTGCTGAAAACCTCAAAGGTCCATGCAGAAATAATCCCTGGAGAAGATGTAGGCAGCTATTAAGGACCTGAGAGAGCAAAAGTCATCTTCCATGGAAAACAACCCTGTCTGGAGAGGGGTTGTGTCTGACTGAGTGTCTCTGTTCCTAATGTACAGAAGATGGACCAATCCAGGCCTGTGTGCAGAGCTGTTCACGGGTGCCTATGGGTGATATAGTATTCTAACTGGTGAGAGGGTCACGGGAAATAGGGGCAGCATCTATCTCATGGGACCCTTGGAAGCAACTGTTAGGAAAAAGTGGTTGCAAAGGCAGTGACCTCATTCAGTTCCTGAAGGAAGTGACCTCATCTCTATTCCTTGGTGATGGAACTCTCTGAACTTGCGATCCAGGATTCCAGGCACCCAGAGCCAGTCCTAGTCCCAGTCCCAGTGGGCTCATTTGTTTGGATTTTGTAAGGACAGAGTCAGTCTTTCTTGGTATCTATTGATGTGAAGATGGCCAAATGCCAGGAAAGCTTTGAAGACTGGCCTTTCCATAGAAAGCAAGTAGTGGCTCACCACGGGCTTCTGACAATTTCACAGAGTTGGCCAAAGAGACCAGATCTGAGACAGGACAGGCCATTTTGGAGGTACATAGTAAGGCTCACCAGTGAGAGTACACTCCGAATAGTCACAGACCTACTTGGGGGAAGGCGTTGCCTTTGTGGTTTTTGTTGTGTGTTTGTGGTTTTATCTCATGTTCTGAGAAAAGGTAAGAAAGGCGGTTTGTTTGGTTTGGAGTGAACTGTTTCTAGTAAGTCGTTTGACAAGGCAAGTGTTTCTATGTCTGTGTATCCCAATGTGTCTGTTGTTGTAGACATTAGAAAAGAGAATGCATCAATGGATGTGTCCTGTCTAGTAGAAAGCTTCCCAGCATCAATCCTGCCCAATTTATGAATGGATTGTGGCTTGCATTATCGAAGGGCAACACCTACAAACTTCCTAAGTTCCCATTTTCTTCCTGAATTCTGGCTACACTCAAGAATAGGCTCATGGTTTTGTGTCCTACTTATTTACCACCTCCAAGCTCTGTGATATGGCCATGTACTGGATAGCTGAAGGGAATGGAGAGCATCTCAGAAAACTCAGATATCAGTGTGACCAGTAAAGTCTCAGTGGAGGAACCCTTCTATGGGCCTTTTGCTTACCTATTGTTCTTTTGCCCTGAATGTCAGGAAGGGCTTTGCCTCACGGCACCCCTTTCTGAAGCCTGAAGAAACCAGTTTTCAAATGAAAATGAGTGGGCATCACCTGTGGCTCTTTGCTTAACTGCTTTGGAAAGGGATGTGTCTGAATCAGTCTCTTGGCCCTGTGTGAGGCTGTGGCTTAGATTACCAACACCTGATGGATGTAAAGAAAGATCCCATGTGTGCATACAAAATCAAAATGGCAAAAATTCGCAGTCATTGTAGATGAAGTCTCTTGCCTTTCTCTGTAAAGTTCCTGACCTCCATCAAGGGGAATAGGGATCCTTTGGGTCAAATGAATTCTTCAAAACCATGCAGAGGCAAATCCATAAGTGCTTCGGTTTTTTCTTGACTATATTTCACATAAAGAATCTAAACGCCAAAGTCAGAAGGCCTCAAATTGGAGAAGTGGAAAAGTATTAATGGCAGACTTATTTGATCAGTCCTGGTTCACAAGAAGGGTGTCCAGGCCACCGTGACTTTAGTCACACACACACACACACACACACACATATATATATATATATATATATATATATATATATACACTCTCCAGATTTTTCAAAATATGAAATATGTGTCTTATTTTACACTCACGAAATTCATTCATATTCATATATGTAAATTTATAATCAACTTTCCAAAGATTATTCTTAGAAATATTCATTAACCATAAAAACATATTTCTTTCCTATACTGAAAAGTAACTTGAGTGAATGGTGCACACAAATCCTAATATTTCTACAGTACCTGACCCAGTTTAACATCAATGCAAGTAGATTCCAATCGGACATAATGTGTATTTTGACGTTCATTTTTATTCAACACTGGTAGATTACTATTTCTTCAATTTATGCACATCATAGGATATATATTTCATCCACAAGTTAGAAAATTAATAGGCATTTGTTTCACTATCAATCATTTGCTGCTTCAGAGCACATGCATTCCTCCATGTTTCTCGACTGGTCTTTTCATGAGAAAAGGGATGGACAAGGCAAGGTAAGGCAACTAAGATAGCACCGAAGACACGGAAACAGTCCTATTTGGATGCAACCGGATTTAGAGGGCATTGCTTCTGTTGTAATCATTTAATCCCCTGCACCCCAAGTTTAAATTGTTTCAGAATTTTGTACCCAACATGGATGGGAGGGGCTCAGAAGTTCACAATCTGCAGAAGTTTATAAAAAGCAGTTTTTGTTTCTGTTTTTTTTTTTTTTCTCTGTTCTGGGCAAGTTAACATTTTAAGGATACCGGGAATGGGGCAGAGCTATTTTCTTCTCTTTTTTTTTCTCTAAGCCAGATGTTACCATGGAGCCCAGTTGGTAACTTCTTTATCTTAGAAATGTAGCCATCTCTGTGAAGCCTCAGCTCAAGGCCAGAGGCCTTGTTTACATATTGCCAGCATTATGACTGACTCTTTCCAAACACATTATTTTCGATTTCCATAATCACTTTTGTAGCAAAACTAACATATCTTCATGATAAACCATAACCCTAATATTAATATTAGATGTATCATTGGTTGGAATGAATGATTGTATATCAATATAAGATTTCTTATATATTTTCAGATATCTATTCAATCCGTTATTTAATGTGGAACCAGTTATATTATTTATTCACTTATGGTCTATTATGCATTATCTCTATATTCAATGACACAGTGTACACCTCTTTGTACCCCCAATACCCATTTATATGTCTTCAAAATATTGCTCCCAGAAATGGTGGAAGAAACACTCATGTCACCACATCTACATATACATTTTATCACAGTAGTATTCTGGAGACAAATGTAAAGGTCACACTTTTGATTTTACCAAAGCCTAAATGGAAAGTGAGCATGGATTACAAAAAACATCAATGTCAAAGTTGCCTAATGCTCTCAAATGTCAATCCTATTGGTGACTACATATTTGTTTCTTCTTAAGATTATATATTCTAACTCAATTCTGTTGAAAATGTCTAATCGTATCACGCACTTTATACTTTGCCTGATTTCGTAATGTCTTTATTGATATCTGCTTTCCTACATATTTTTCCCACTTCATTATTGTGACTGTTCACATGTGCTGACATTTCATTCACTCTCTAACCGAACCCCTATTGCTAAAGATATTGTTTTCCAAATCCTATACTCACTCTTCTTCCTAAACCTACCGACTATCTTCTTAATCTTACCGACTATCCGTTTATGACTGGATTTTCTCTTCTACATTCAAACATCCAAGTAATGTTCCTGCAAGCGTCGGTGGAAAAGATCACCAAGATAGTGTCTCATGCAACAGCAAGGGGTTAATTGGGGGTCCAGCAAGCTGGGGCTCAGAGCTCACATGAATAGAGCAGAGAGCCCTGAGAACAGCTTAAGCAGAGCTTATATACTTTCCTTGGAGAGGGCAGGGATGGAAATTTATTGATGGGTCAGAGCGAGTGGGTGGTTAGTGTGAAACTGGGTGAGGGAATACATTCTGCAATTTGGCAGTTGGGGACAGCACAATCTGGGAACAAGATTACAAACAGTTCTCAATATTTCAACAGTGTTTTGTTAAGCATACAGAAAAACAGGAAGTTACAAGTACCTTTTTTATTAACCTTTCATTCCCCACTTCTTCTTCTTGCTACTTTTAATCATAAAAGTGATTATTGGGACGTGTCACATTCTATGTCTGCTAGTGGGGTATTACCATAAGTTTACCTTATCCAATTTGAGCTTGGAGAAAAGAAATTACATGGTTGAGCAAACAGGGTTTTATAGTTAGCAATAATATGAGGATTATTATTGGACAGGCCAGGGCTGATAAAAGCGTAGATAAGCAGGGGGACTGTGTGAACCAAGACTCAAACCACCCTTTTTGGGCCTCTCTCTCTCGTTGACGCTTTTCAAGGCATCCTTTTATTTTACTCAAAGGTTTTTTTTACAACCTCAGTATGGTCGGCATCAAAACAACATTCTTACATCAATGCAGCACAAAGGCCCCCTTCTCTCATGAAGAGGAGTTCCAACTCTCAACTGCTGTGTAAAACAACTTCAGAGAGACATGTTAAAGATTCCTGCAAAGCTGTGATGGAGGTTTCTATTATCTTTAAGTTTTGGTCTCTTGCTGCTTCTATTTGGGTCATTTGTTGTGTACCATGGAGCAGGGCAGTGGTTCCTGTGACTACCACTGCCGCAACTCCAATTCCTAATATGATGGCTAAAGTGAGGGATATATGTTCCCAGTGGAACCGGGTTGTATGCCCCCGTGTTTGAACTTCAAATGAACCTGGGTCATTATAGAGCAATCTGGGAGACATCTTCACCATTACACAATTAATCACATCTGTTGACCATTTCATGAAAACATGAACAATGTTTAAGTATATAGAATTATACTGTTGTAGGGACGGACAAGGCATGGCACTTAAGATAGCACCAAAGACAGGGAAACAGTCCTATTTGGTTGCAACCGGATTCAGAGGGCATTGCTTCTGTTGTAATCAATTAACATCCTGAACCCCAAGTTTAGGTAGTTTCAGAATTTTGTACCCAACATGAAAGAGAAGGGACTCAGAAGTTCACAGTCTGCAGAAATTCACAAAAAGAAGCTTTTTTTTCTGTTTTTTCCTTTATTGTGGGCAAGTTAACTTTTCAAGGACACCTGGGAGGCAGAGAGCTTTTTTTTCCTTTTCTTTTATCCCCCTGCCAACTGTTACCATGGAGCCCAGTTTGTAAATTTTTATCTTAGAAATGTAGCCATCTCTGTGAAGCCCCAGCTCAAGGCCAGAGGCCTTGTTAACATATTCTGTGAAAAACTATTAAGGGGGTGTCTAGCTTAGGAGTGCTGATTTTTCCAGCCAGTAGCCAAGTAGAACAGGGCAACAGAAAAAGAGGAAGTTAATCTACACTGAACTCATTTATAGAGACTCTTTTGCTGAAAGTCCTAAAGTCAGCCATGGTGAAGACTTCTGGAGAAGTTCAGTGAAGATTTTTCTGTGGGCCTGGTACAGAGGGGGAAGACGGGGAAGGAGGGGGGTGAGAGCAGCTCCGTGGATCTGAGAATAAGGAAGGAGAGATGTAAAGGAATAATGGGAAAGGGGTTTGGGATTTTCCTAGCAACATAAATTGAGCAGTAGAATCGGTAGAGCAGAAAGGAAGACGGGAGTGAGTATCCCAAAAAGCCTGTGAGGGACTTTAAATTCTTAGTAACCTGTTTTCAGTGATGACAAAGCAACTTTAAAGGCCATTTTCATTACATCTTCGATAGGGGTCTGAGGGCTCTCCTAAGCTGGTTTGAGCTTTGGGTTAAGTGGTAAGAGGACCTGGTGGGACCCGGTGTGGGCACTGACAGGAAAAGAGAGAAGTGAGTGGATGGATGGGTACCTCAGTACCTGCTACCTCAGCAAGAGGGCAATGCTCTGAGAACCGGCGGAGGTTTCGGTTTTTGATCTAGTAATTGGAGAAGAGAAATCAGGTTTGCTGAGGTGGGACTGACAGCAGAGAGTCTGGAGCAGAAGGCTGAGTTTGAGGAACTATTGGAGAAGCATAGTTCAGGATGTGAGCGAAAGAGGAAAAAGGCCTTCACATAGGGGAATTTCCTTTCACCCTTTTGAGCACTTGCAGAAGTTAAAAAGGTCACACAGAATTTGAGGATCTAGAGACTCCTCTGTTGGCCATCAGTTTGGGTTTTCTAAGTGGTAATATGGCCAATGCTGTGTACTGAATTTGATGAGGATTGTGGGTTCCACCAGGCAGCCCCTGTATGCTCAAATCCCCATGACTTACAGAAGAAGTCGGCTTTTCCCCCACACAGCCGTGGCGGTTTGTGGCTTTGATAGTCTGCCTGGCAAACATACTAATATAGGCTAGCCAACCTGCATCTGGCTTGCCTGTCCCTACAACCATAATGTTTGTTTCCATTATCTATGGTACGGAAAGGATTTAATGGAATTTTAGTGAGATCCTCTTCATCAGGGATATCCTAATAGGAAAGACCTATAGCCAGCTGACAAATGTCTGGGTGGAGAGATGGCCACCAGGTCCCTAAGGGGGCTGTATGCAAGATAGACCATACTTCTTGTCTAGTAGTATTTGTGATCAGCCATCGCTGCTGAAGGGACTGATGAGCGTAAGGACTACGGGTGGCCAAGGAGAGAGTCTATAGCCTTACCCACGTGGCGAATATGCAATTTGTTTTTTTTTTTTTTTATTTTATTTTATTTTATTTTATTTATTTTTTTTTAATTGATTTTTATTGTAGGTTGTTCAAAACATTACATAGTTTTTGATATATCATAATTCACACTTTGATTCAAGTGGGATATGAACTCCCATTTTTACCCCATATACAGATTGCAGAATCACATAAGTTGCACATTGATTTACATATTGCCATTCTGGAGTCTGTTGTATTCTGCTGCCTTTCCCATCCTCCGCTATCCCCCCTCCCCCCTCCGCTCCCCTCTTCTTTGAAAGGGTTAACAGTCTTTTCCAGTTTTCAGCCAGAGTCTGGACATGGCACAGGCTTGAGATGAGAGGCATGGATCCAGGAAGTGATTCCCTCTACTTTTACTGCTGTAGGTGTTATAAGTAGCACCTGGAATGGTCCTTTCCAGCGGGGTTCCAGGGATGACACCTGATGTCATCTTATGTAGAGGAAGTCTCTTTCTTGATATCAATGTGGATTCCCCT
The DNA here is from genome assembly GCF_048772815.1 of Callospermophilus lateralis. Classification (NCBI taxonomy): domain Eukaryota; kingdom Metazoa; phylum Chordata; class Mammalia; order Rodentia; family Sciuridae; genus Callospermophilus; species Callospermophilus lateralis. The sequence goes on from NW_027512524.1 coordinate 186,463, forward strand.
CGTCCCCAGGTTGGAAGGCAGTGGCCAGCTGTTTCCACAGGTATAGCTGAGTTCTTACAAGAGATTTAAGTATGTCAAGCAAGGGTGTGTGGAAGGGATCCTTACGTCTTAGAGTCGGGGTTAGGTCTCTTAGTGTAGGAAGGGCCCCATAGAGAATTTCATAGGGGGTGAGGTTACACAAAGAAAGAAAGGGAGTATTTCTTGCATGAAACAGTGCATAAGGCAGGAGCATAGTCTAATCTTTTATGCCGGTCTCTAAGCTTAATTTTGTTAAGGTCTCTTTAATGGTTCTATTTATTTTTTTTAAGTGTCCTGAGCTCTGGGGTCTATAAGCACAATGTAACTTCCAATTAATCCCCAGGGTCCTGGCTAACCCCTGATTTACCTGGCCCATGAAGGCTGTTCAATTATCAGACCATATTAAATTAGGCAGGACGTGTCTTTGATAAATATCTTTCAGGATCTTCTTGACCACAATTTGTGCCGGTTTTCTTTTCTTTTCTTTTCTTTTTTTTTTTTTGGTGGGAAAGGCTTCAATCCATCCTGAAAATGTATCTACAAAGACTAGGAGATATTTAAGTCCATACCTTGCTGGCTTAATTTCAGTAATGTCCACTTCCCAGAATTGTCCTGGTCTGGTTCCTCATAGGTGCTTTCCTTCAGGAAGTTTGGTAGGGTAAGCATTAACCAATTGACAGAACTGACAGGCTTTTGTTACCCATTCAATTATTTCCTTTCACTGTGAGTGAATTAGTCTAAAACTCTGTTCTTCATCCTACAGTAATGCCGGCAGTTTTTTTGAACCAAGTTGATTGAGTTGATGTACATTTTTAATGTAGTGTAGGGCTTTCTGAAATTGCAGGCTGGGCTCAGTGAAGTTGAGGAGTTCAGTGTCAGTGTTCTTAGATGTTATCAAAAGCTTGCTGGTGCTCAAGGGTCCATTGGAATTGGGCATTCTCATTTAACAGCGGGTATAAAGGAGCAGCTAAGAACACAAACCCAGGTCCATAACCTGCTAAAGCCAGCAGTCCCAAGAAACTCTCTATGTTGTCTCCTGTTAAATGGGGGTGGTATCTGCACAACGGTTTGTTTTCTGGGCTCAGTGAGCCATCATTTACCGCGCCTAAGGAAATACCCCAGGAAGATTACTTCTTGCTTGCAAATTTGGGCCTTTTTGTCCAAAGCTCTCTACCCAAGTTGAGCAAGCTCAGATAATAGTGCTTGGGTCTCAGACTCACAGTTTTCTTTGGTGTTGGCTGCCAGTAGCTGGACATCCACATATTGAAGCAGAATGACTTCGGGGTGCGTAGTTCTGAAGTTGTAGAGATGTCTGTGAAGGGCTTCATCAAAGAGAGTGGGGGAGTTTTTGAACCCCTGTGGAAGTCTAGTCCAAGTTAGTTGACAAGACGTTCTGGTTTCTGGGTCTACCTACTCGAAAGCAAACAGCAACTGACTATCTTTATGCAGAGGCAAGCAAAAGAAAACATCTTTTAAGTACAGAACAGTATAGCATTTTCACTCGGCCACAGCAAAGAGGTTATTGGGGGTCCAGCATGTTGGGGCTCAGAGTTCACTTGAATAGAGCAGAGAGCCCTGAGAACAGCTTTAACAGAGCTTATATACTTTTCGTGGAGAGGGCAGAAAGGGAAATTTATTGATGGGTCAGGGCGAGTGTGCGGTTTGCGTGCACCCGGGTGAAGGTGTATATTCTGCAGTTTGGCAGTTGAGGACAGCACATCCTGGGAACAAAATTAGCAAACAGTTCTCAAGATTTCAACAGTGGTTTGTTAAGCATACAGAAAAACAGGAAGTGACAAGTGCCTATTAACCTTTCACCAAAGCAAAATGGAAAGTGAGCATTGATTACTAAAAGCAACCATGTCCAGGTTGCCTAATGCTCTCAAATGTCAATCCTATTGGAGGCAACATATTTCTTTCTTCCTAAGATTATATATTCAACCTCAACCATGTTGAAAATGTCTAACCCTATTACATTATACTTTGCCTGATTTCCTAATGTCTCTATTGATATCTGCTTTCCTACATATTTTCCCCAGTTCATCATTGTGACTGACTCTTCATATGTTCTCATATTTACGTTCACTCTCTACCCAAAACCCTATTGCTAATGAAACTTTCGTTCAAATCCTATATTCACTCTTTTTTCTAAACCTACTGACTACCTTCCTAATCCTGCCGACTATTCCTTTTTGACTGGATGTTCTCTAGGACATTTAATCATCCAAGGTACAAGGTCCTTTGCCATTGCACATCGATTTATCTGAGATATCTGTTCAGAACATAATTCAAAGCAAAGTATCTCACTAAAGGGCCCATTGCCCTTCAGGGCTTCAAATCGTACCTAGATTTCAGGTTTCATACTTATATTTCACCTATATATTCTTGTGAATATCGCAGGTTCCCAATACCATTATTCATCCCGCAGAATGTTTCCTAACCCAAATAGAATATGTTATTAACCCTAACCATACACTGTTCCCTCAATCTAACTTCACAAAAGAGCAGGGACAGAGTTGGTCTTACAATACAGGAATGTAGGGGATCTTTCACCTCCTGAGAACCTCAAAGTTTGATGAGAAATGATCCCTAGAGAAGATGTAGCAGCTATGAAGGACCTGAGAGAGCAAAAGTCATCTTCCTTGGCAAACCACCTGTTCAGGATGAAGTGATGTGTCTGAATCAGCCTCTCTCCTACTGATATAAAGAAGATGGACCAAACCAACCCTGTGTGGAGAGCTTCTCCTTGGTGTCTACGGTTGATATACCATTCTAACTTCTGGAAGTGTCACAGAAAGTAGGGGCAGCCTCCATCTCAAGGGACCCTTGGAAACAAGTGTTAGGACAAAGTGGTTGCCAAGGCAGTGACCTCATTCCCTTCCTGTTGGAATTGACCTACCTCACTTCTTTGGTGATGTAACTCTCTGAACTTGGGATCCAGGAAGCCAGGCACACAGAGCCAGTCCCAGTCCCATTCCCAGTGGACTTACTTGTTTGGATTTACCAAGGAGAGAGTCTGTCTCTCTTGGTACCTAATGGTTTGAGGATGACAAAATGCAAGTAGAGCTCTGAAGATGGGCCTTTAATGAGAAAGCAGGTAGTGGTCAGCACAGGCTCCATACAACTTCACAGAGATGGACAAGAAGACCAGACCTGAGACAGGACAGGCCATTTTGGGGGAACATAGTATGGACCACCAGTCAGAGGACACTCTGGATAGTCACAGACTTACATGGGGGAAGGAGGTGACTTTTTGAGTGTGGGTGTGAGTTTGGGGTTTTGTCTCATGTTCTGAGAATAGGTAGGAAAGGTGGTTTGTTTGGTTTAGAGTGGACTGTTTCTAGAAAGTCCTTTGACAAGGCGAGTGTGTCTGTGTCTGTGTATCCCACTGTGTCCTTGGTTGTACATATTAGAAAGCAGAATAGATCAATGGATGTATCCTGTCTAGTAGAAAGCTTCCCAGAATTCATGCTGCCCATTTTAGGAAAGGACTGTTGGTTGCTTTTCGATGGGCAACACCTACTATCTTCCTAAGTTACTGTTTTCTTCCTGAATTCTGGCCACTCTCCAGAATAGGCTCATGTTTTTTTGTCCAAGATATGTACCACATCCAAGCTCTGTGACATGGCCATGTACTGGATAGCTGAAGGGAATTGCAAGCATCTCACAAAACTCAGATATCATTGTGACTAGTAAAGTCTCAGTGGAGAAACCCTGCATTGGGATTTGCTGACTTATTGTCCTGTTACCCTGAAGTCAGGAAGGTCTTTGCCTCAGGCCACCCCTTTGTGAATTTTGAAGAAAAAAGTTTTCAAATGGAAGTGAATGGGCATCACCTGTGCCTCTTTGCTTAACTGCTTTGGAAAAGTATGTGTCTGAATCAGCCTTGTGGCTCTGTGTGAGGCTGTGGCTTAGATTATCAGCTCCTGATGGATCTAAAGAAAGATGCAATGTGTGCATCCAAAACCAAAATGGCAAAAAGATCAGTCATTGTGGATGAAGTCTCTCGCCTTCCTCTGTAAGTTTCCTGACTTCCACCAAGTGAGAATAGGGATCATTTGGGTCAAATAAGTTCTTTCAATCGCTGCAAAGTTGCTTTGGTTTCCTAGTTACTCCAAATCACATAAGGAATCTAAACCTGACAGTCAGTAGGCCTCAAATTGGAGAAGCAGAGCAGTATTAAATGAAGAACTATGTGATCAATCCTAGTTCACAGGAAGGGTGTTCAGGCCACCCTGAGGTTAGGCAAATGAGGGGCAAGGGAGCTTATTTTGGACACTCTCTTGGGCTGCGCCACTCATGAAAACCTCAAGCCAAAGGGTATAATGAGTGTATATATGTAAGAAGTTGAGTGCCATGTGAGAGTGATTTGGTTTTAATTGTGGTCATTTGTGTGGCAGTTGGAAGAGATGACTGGGTCCACCTGGTTTTGAACACTGGTGTGATTCTCCTCAGAGACTGAGTTCTGAAACTGACCTCAGAGAAGTAATTGCTTTGGAAAGAGATGTGTCTTAATCAGGCTCTTGGCCGTGTGTGAGGCTGTGGCTTAGATTATCAGCAACAGACGGATCAAAAAAATGATCCCATGTGTGCATCCAAAACCAATATAGCCAAAAGAGCAGTCATTGTGAATGAAGTCTCTCACTTTCCACTGTAAGGTTCTGAAAGAATAAAAGAAATTGAAATCGAAATGTGATGAACCAGGTTTTGTAAAGTTTCCAAGCTGCACTCAGAACCTGAAATTCCTGTGGCAGTTAAGACAATTCCTGGAACTGCCCATTAGATGTGTGTTGAAATCTTCCCTGACCACCTAGTTACTTAACAACCCCTTCCCAGAAGCCGTGCATCTCACCACGTATACATCTCAGGGCTTCAACCAATCAGTTTAAATGTATACCCCTTCTGAGGGCTGACCAATCACCCCCTGCCCCAACTTTTCCCGCCAATGAATGTGCTAATCATGTTTTAGAGTTGTTATTTCATTTTCCCGTGGTACATGATGATTTCCTAAAGGAGGCTATGATGTATGTAAAGTCCCTGAGCTCTCTAAAGAATGTATATAAACTCTGCTCAAGTTGTTCTCGGGGCTCTTTGTTCTTTGCTCCTCTGAAGGGAGCTCTGAGGCCTAGCATTCTGGACCCCCAATAAACCCTTTGCTGATGCATGAGAAATCCTCTTTGTTGTCTTTTCCTTTGATGTTCGCAGCACCTTTTCATCTGGAGCCCCCAGGTGAGATATCCGGGAGCGCTGAATGGAAGACCTCAAGGGAGTCCTCTCGGGGTAAATAAGGTGCCTCTTTCTGGTTTCAGGTTTCAGGCTAGGGCGTGGCAAAGTGGCTGTTGGTGAAGAGCATTAGCTCTCTCCTATGGTGTGACAGACGTGTCACAGAGCCAAGATCACGTCCCTGAGGGACACTCCGGAGGACTAGGGAATTCAAGGAATAGTAGTTTCCTCAACTTGGTTATGTTTTGCTTCAGGATTTGATTTGCCAGCCCATCAGGTTTTGCCGATAACTCAGTTTTGGTCATTGTTCTGAACTCATGTTGAGTTTACTGTCTGTTTTTATTGTCTAACCCATCAATATTTTCCAGTTATTCAGTTCAAATCTTTGTCTTGGACTCCTGTTAAACGTTTACTGTTTGTCTTTGTGTTGTGTTTGTGTCTTCACTGTCCCTGTTTGAGTAACTCCCATTATGGGACAAAGCACTTCCTCTTCTCTGTCCCTGACCCTTGATCATTGGACTGATGTCCGCTCAAGGGCCCAGAATCTTTCTTTTTCAGTAAAACACCGTACCTGGCAGACTCTCTGTGCTTCAGAATGGCCCATCCTCGAATTCAGATGGCCCCAGAAGAATCCTTCCACTTTCCTCTAATCCGAAAATTCAGAGATATTGTCATTCAGCCGGGGCCACGTGGCCACCCAGATCAACAGCCATATACTCCTTCCCCCACATTCCTATCATTCAAACTTTCCGCTCCTCTCCCTCTTCCTTCCATTCTCCCTGAGTCACAAGACTGGACACTCCACCCCCTCCTTATTGTCTACTCTCCCTCCCCAACCCCCAACACAGTTCCTGATGATCCTCCCACCGCTGACTCAGCCTCTCCACTGCTAGAGGCAATTGGGCCAGACCCAAGCCCTCCAGGGGACTTCCCCACAGCAGCAGCAACCCCTCCTCCCCTGGAGGAAGATGGGCAACCTAAAAGAACCCACCGGAGATGGATAATAGAAAACTCAGAAGCCCCTGTGATGCTCTCTCTCCATCCCTATGGGCCCATGAACCGACCCAACTGGGACCCCAACACCTTTGAAGGTAGGAAGCATCTGTCCACTTATCGCCGGGCTCTAATAGCGGGTCTCAGTGTGGCCGCCAGAGAGCCGACCAATTTAGCTAAGGTAAGAGAGATTATCCAAGGGCCTAATGAGTCTCCCTCTATGTTTCTGGAGAGAATTATGGAAGCATATAGAAAATATACTCCTTTTGATCCTGAGGCAGATGACCAAAAGGCATTTGTTACAATGGCCTTTATTGAGCAGGCTGCCCAAGATATTAAGAGAAAGTTACAATGTCTAGATGGGTTACAAAATACGACCTTAAGAGATTTAGACAGAGAAGCTGAGAAAGTATATTATAAGATATATATTATAAGTGTATATTATAAGTATATAAGTATATTATAAGAGAGAAACTGAGGAGGACACGGAACAGAGGAGAGAGAAGGAAAGGGAACAAAAAAAGGATGAAAAGAGCAAAAGGCAGACAAAAGCATTGGCTAAGATTTTCTTCACAGCAGCAAATACGCCAGAAATTAAAAAGCAGGGAGTCAGAAAGGGATACTTGGGCCCACGCCAAAGGCTGTCCCTGGCCTCAGATCAATGTGCCAACTGTAGAGAAAAAGGACACTGAGTCAAAGAGTGCCCCAAAAAGAAGAAGCCACGGCAGCCCGCCATGCTGACTCTAGAAGAGGACTAGGAATGTCAGGACTCGGATCCCCTCCCCGAGCTCAGGGTAACATTTGAAGTGGAGGGGACTCCAGTGAACTTTTAAGTGGATACAGGAGCAGTATACTCAGCCTTTAAGGCTTCACTGGGCCCCATATCAAATAAATGGTCCCTAGTTCAAGGGGCTAATGGCACTACTTATCGGGCTTGGACAACTAAGAGGATTATGGAAGTAGGAAAATGAAAAGTCCACCACTCTTTCCTAGTAATCCAAGAATGCCCAGCCCCATTGATGCACAGGGATCTGTTTACCAAACTCGGGGCTAGAGTAAACTTTAACCCTGATGGTCCCCAAGTGGATGTTCTGAAACCTTCAGTAAAAACTCCCATAGTCACAGAATTGACTATGTCCGTAGAAGATGAACATCAACACTTCGTGCCACCTAGGACTGATCAAAGAGGCAAACTACAACAGAAATGGATAAAAGATTATCCTAATGCCTGGGCAGAAACTGCTGGGTTAGGTCTAGCCATAAAACAACCTCCAATAGTAGTAGAATTAAAAGCCTCTGCCTCTCCAATCAGTGTTAAACAATATCCTCTAAGCAAAGAAGCTAAGGATGGGATAAGTCACCATATTCAGAAATAATTGGCCCTTGGGGTCCTAAGGCCCTGTCAATCAGCCTGGAATACCCCCCTGCTACCAGTAAGAAAGCCAGTAACTAGTGACTACAGTCCTGTTCAAGACCTAAGAGAGATCAACAACAGAGTGCAGGACATTCACCCCACAGTACCCAATCCATATAATTTGCTTAGCACTCTGAATCTGGACCGGGAATGCTACACTGTGCTGGACTTAAAAGATGCTTACTTCTGCTTGCCCCTACATAAGGACAGTCAGTTGCTGTTTGCTTTCGAGTGGATAGACCCAGAAACTGGAACATCTGGCCAAGTAACCTGGACTAGACTCCCACAGGGGTTCAAACCCCCCCCCCACTCTCTTTGATGAAGCCCTCCACAGGGACATAAACTTCTTCAGAACTGCACACCCCGAAGTCACACTACTCCAATATGTGGATGATCTGCTACTGGCAGCGGACACCAAGGAAAACTATGAGTCTGGGACCCAAGCACTATTATCCGAGCTTGCTCGGCTTGGATATAGGGCTTCTGCCCAAAGGCCCAAATTTGTCAGCAAGAAGTAATCTTCCTGGGTTATTCTCTTAGGGGTGGCAAATGATGGCTAACTGAGAACAGAAAACAAACCATTGTGCAGATACCACCCCCATCTAATAAGAGACAACTCAGAGAGTTTCTTGGGACTGCTGGCTTTTGCAGGTGATGGATTCCTGGGTTCGCCTCTCTGGCTGCCCCTTTATACCCGCTGATAAAGTGGAATGCCCAATTCCAATGGACCCCTGAGCACCAACAAGCTTTTGATAATGTCAAAAAAAGGTGCTGCTATCTGTTCCGGCCTTAGCACTCCCAGATATAGATAAACCCTTCACTCTCTACATCGAGAAAAAGAAAGGAATAGCATGGGGAGTGTTCACTTTGACTTTGGGACTTTGGAAAAGGCCGGTAGCATTCTTATCAAAAAAACTGGACCCAGTGGCTACTGGGTGGCCCCGTTGCTTAAGAGCTATAGCAGCGGCAGCGCTTCTAATAAAAGATGCTCATTAATGAACGTTGGGACAGAAACTATCCATTATAGCCCCCCATGCCCTGGAGAGCATCATCTGTCAACCTCCAGATAGGTGGCTATCAAACTCCAGAATAAACTACTACCAGAGCCTCTGGATTAGCAAAGACAGAATAACTCTTGGACCTTCTGCTCCACTCAACCTGGCTGCCAGAAGAATCATCAGGACCTGTCGCTCATGAGTGTCAACACATACTGGCAGAGGAAACCAGTATAGGACGAGACTTGAAGGATCCAGCCACTGCCTCACCCTGAAGTCGTATGGTTTACGAAAGAGAGCAGCTTCATCCAAGATGGTATGTGGTGGGCTGGAGCAGCAGTAGTTAGCAAAACTAATGTCATCTGATCCTCTGGTCTCCCAGAAGAGACATCAGTCCAAATGGCAGAACTGATTGCCCTTACGAAAGCATTGGAACTAGCAACAGGCAAAAGGGCCACCTTATACACTGATAGCCACTATGCATTTGGCAATGCTAATGTGCACAGTGCTATTTACCAGCAAAGGGGGCTATTAACCTCCACTGGGAAAAAAATAAAGAACAAAGTTGAGATTCTCCACCTTCTCTCAGCAGTGAAGGGCACTAAGGAACTAGCTATAGTGCACTGTCCAGGGCACCAGAAGGGAAACGACCTCGTTGCAGTTAAAAACAGAAGGGCAGATGAGGAAGCTTAATTGGCATCCCTAAACGGAGTGACTCTGTTAACTTTTTCCACACCAGGGGGATCAACATTCAGGAGACTTGGCCACACTGGAACATTCAGGCAACTTATCATCTGAGGAGATAGATACAGAACTCTGGGACCCTACAGAGCCAAGTTTACAATTTCAAAAAGTCCACCTTTATGTCAAAGACGTACACTAGCTCACCCACTTAAGCTCAAAGAAGTTATAGGCACACTTAAAGGACCGAAGAAAGGATTTATTATTGACTGACTTACAGAGGAAAGAAATAGCTTAGAAGGTGACTAGAGCTTGTCAAGTCTGCCAATTAGTTAATGCTTACCCATCCAAGCTTCCTGCAGGGAAGCGCTTACGAGGAACCAGACCAGGACAATTTTGGGAAGTGGACTTTTCCTGAAATTAAGCCAGGAAGGTATGGACTTAAATATCCCCTAGTCTTTGTAGATACTCTTTCAGGATTGGTTGAAGACTTCCCCATGAAGAAAGAAACGGCTCAGACGGTGCTCAAAAAGATACTAGAAGACATTTTTCCAAGGTTCGGCCTGCCTAAGGTAATTGGGTCCAATAATGGACCGGCATTTGTTGCCCAGGTAAGTCAGGGATTCACCAGGACCCTGAAGATTAATTGGAAGTTACATTGTGCTTATAGATGCCAGAGCTCAGGACAGGTAGAAAAAATGATTAGAACCATCAAAGAGAATTTAAAGAAATTAAGCTTGGAGACCTGCATAAAAAATTGGACTATGCTCCTACCTTAAGCACTGTTTCGTGCAAAAAGTACACCTTCTGCCTCTTTGTGTAAACTCACCACTTATGAAATTCTCTATGGTGCCCCTCCTTTAATAAGGGACCTAACCCCAACTCTGAGACTTAATGATTCCTTTCACACCCCCTTGCTTGACAGACTTAAAGCCCTTGAACAAACACAGCACCCAGCGATACCTGTGGAAACAGTTGGCCAGTGCTTATCAGCCTGGAGACGAGGAAACCCCACATCGATATCAAGTGGGAGTCTTCGTCTACGTGAGACGGCATCAGGTATCATCCCTGGAACGCCGCTGGAAAGGACAATACCAGGTGCTGCTTATAACACTTACAGTGGTGAAAGTGGATGGAATCACTTCCTGGATCCATGCCACCCATCTCAAGCCTGCTCCCTGTCCAGCCTCCGGCTGGAAACTGGAACAGACTGGTAACCCTCTCAAGTTGCGTGTCCGTCGTGTGGGTAAGGCTATGGATTCTTCCCCTGACCACCAGCAGTCCTAATCCCCATCAGCCTGTTCAGCAACAATGGCAGCTATAAATCCTACTGGGAAAGTAGTGTGGTCTATTTCACATACAGCCCTCTTATGGACTTGGTGGCCATCTCTCTACCTGGACATTTGTCAGCTTGCCATAAGCCTCTCTGACTGGGATCTCCCTGACATAGAGGACTTCACACAGATCCCACTCAAACCTAAACCAGGGCAACATAGACCACCTTACCCCATGAATTATGGATATCATCTTCCCCAGCTCAGGTGTAAACTAGCCAGTCTTGATTTTTATGTGTGCCCAGCTGATTTCTGAAGTCGCAAACAGGCCCAAACCTGTGGAGGACCCAGTGACTTTTATTTAAGATCTTGGGGTTGTGAACAAACGGGAGCTACATGGTTGAACCCAAACTCCCCAGACAGTATCATTCAGGTAGGAAAAAATGACACCTGGATTGATCCCAAGAAATGTGCCGCTAGCCAAGTTGTGTCAAAAACTCGCTGTGGAAAGAATAGTCTATGTTACCCCCTCAATATAACTTTCACTTCCAAAGGAAGGGGCTACCTCAGAACAACATGGTCTATGGGAAATACATGGGAAATTCGATTCTATATTTATGGCCCTCGTTATGACTTTGGTCACTGGTTCACCATCCTGCTTAAAAAGGAAGAAAATCCCACAGCAATAGGGCCCAATCCCCTCAAGCCAGGAATTAAACCTCCAAAACCTCCCATGCCTAGATCTACCAGAACCCCTCAACCATCTCATACTTCCCAGTTTCCATCTTTGCCTACTTCCCCAGTCCAGAGTACAGCTGACTCCTGCCCCTGGGAACTAATTAAAGGAACCTTAATTGTACTGAACTCCACACAGTCAGAACTCCTTGCATTTCAACCCATGTATTTGACAGCTTTGTAAATTATTGTTTAATGGTGCAGATACTCCCCAGGGTGGTTTATTATGATGCAGAATCATTTTAATGTCTACTAGGGGGACAAACAACCTGATTTTGCTGGCATCCAGTGTCCCTTACTATAGCCATCCTATTGAGGATAGGAGCTGCTGCAGGAGTGGGTACAGGAACAGCTGCTATGATCCATGGGTCACAACAAATGGCCTGATTAGAAACAGCAATAGATCAAGACTGGAAGACATTAGAGACCTCCATCACAGTGCTGTAGGAATCCTTAAACTCTCTCTCTGAAGTTGTTTTACAGGACAGGCGAGGATTAGACCTCCTCTTCATGAGGGAGTGGGGCCTCTGTGCTGCACTGAGAGAAGAATGTTGTTTTTATGCTGACCATACTGGAGTTGTAAAAGAATCCATGAGTAAATTGAGAAAATGCCTTGAAGAGCGCCAGAGAGAAAGGGAGATTCAACAAGGGTGGTTTGAGTCATGGTTTACCCAGTCCCCCTGGTTAACTACACTCCTATCAGGCTTAGCTTGACCCCTGATCATCCTTATGGTGTTGCTAACTTTGGGACCTTGTTTGCTTAACCGCATAGTTTTTTTTCTCCAGGCTCAAATTGGGCAGGAAAAACTCATGGTAATCAGACAGAAATACGCTCCACTGGCAGAAATAGAGTGTGAGACCCCGCAATAATTATGATTCATTACTTTTAAGATTAAATGTAGTAAGAAAAAGGAGTGGGAAATGAAAGAATAAAAGAAATTAAAATTGAAACATAAAGAACCAGGTTTTGTAAAGTTTCCAAGCTGCACTCAGAACCTGAAATTCCTGTGGCAGTTAAGACAATTCCCGGAACTGCCAATTAGATGTGTGTTGAAATCTTCCCTGACCACCTAGTTGCTAAACAACCCCTTCCCAGAAACCATGCAGCTCATCACGTATACATCTCAGGGCTTCAACCAATCAGTTTAAACGTATACCCCTTCTCAGGGCTAACCAATCACCCCCTGTCCGTCCTCTTCCTGCCAATGAATGTGCTAATCATGTTTTTGGGTTGTTATTTGATTTTCCCGTGGTATGTTGATTTGCTAAAGGAGGCTATGATGTATGCAAAGTCCCTGCCCTCTCTAAAGAATGTAAGTAAACTCTGCTCAAGTTGTTTTTGGGGCTCTTTGTTCTTTGCTCCTCTGAAGTTAGCTCTGAGCCGCAGCATGCTGGACGCCCAATAAACCTTTTGCTGTGGCATGAGACAGTCTCTTGGTGGTCTTTTCCTCCGACTTTTGACCGACCTTTTTACCTATGAAGGACCTGAGAGAGCAAAAGTCAAATCCATGTCAACTTCCATGTCAAACATCCTGGTCAGAATGAAGGAATGTGTCTGAATCAGCCTCTCTCTTCTTAATGTAGATTAAATGGACCAAACCAGGCCTGTGTACAGAGCTGTTCCCGGATGCCTATGGTTGATATACCATTCTAACTTGTGAAAGTGTCACAGGAAGTAGGGGCAGCCTCCATCTCATGGGACCTTTGGAAGCAACTGTTAGAACAAAGTGGTTTTCCATCACAGTGACCTCATTCAGTTCCTGAAGGAAGTGACCTACCACACTTCCTTGGTGATGGAACTTTCTGAACTTGGGATCCAGGAAGCCATGCACGAAGAGCAAGTCTTAGTTTCAGTCCCAGTGGTCTCAATTGTTTGAATTTACCAAAGACAGAGTCAGTGTTTCTTGGTACCTACTTATGTGATGATGGCCAAATTTCAGGAGAGCTCTGAAGAGTGGCTTTTTCTGAGAAAGCAGGTAGTGGCTCAACCATGGCTCCTGACAACTTCTAAAAGTTTGCAAAGAAGACCGGATCTGAGATTGGACAGGCCATTTCGTGGGAACATATTATGGCTCACCAGTCAGAGGACACTCAGGATAGTCACAGCCATACTTGGGGGAAGGAGGTGCCATTGTGGGTGTCGGTGTGAGTTTGTGGTTTTGTCTCATGTTCTGAGAATAGGTAGGAATGACGGTTTGTAGGTTTGGACTGGAAAGTTTCTAGAAAGTCGTTTGACAACATGAGTGTTTCTATGTCTGTGTATCCCACTGTATCCGTGGTTGTAGACATTTGAAATGCGAATGCATCAATGGTTGTGTCCTGTCTAGTATAAAGCTTCCCAGCATTCTTCCCACCCAATTTAAAAATGGAGTGCGGCTTGCCTAATGGATGGTGAACAGCTACTATCTTCCTAAGTTCCTCTTTTCTTCCTGAATACTGGCCACTCTCCAGAGTATCCTCATGGTTTTGTTTCCAAGATATGTACCACGTCCAAGCTCTGTTACATGACCATGTACTGGATAGCTGAAGGGAATGCGAGCATCTCAGAAAACTCAGATATCAGTGTGACCAGTAATGTCTCAGTGGAGAAACCCTGCTTTGGGCCATTTTCTTACTTATGATTCTATTACCCTTAATGTCAGGAAGGTCTTTGCCTCAGGCCACCCTTTTGTGAAGCCTGAAGAAAACAGTTTTCAAATGGAAATGAATGGGCATCACCTGTGGCTCTTTGCTTAATTGCTTTCGAAAAGGATGTGTCTGAAACAGCCACTTGGCCCGGTGGGGTGGCAGTGGCTTAGATTCTCAGCACCTGATGGATCTAAAGAAAGTTTCCAAGTGTGCATCCAAAAGAGCAGTCATTGTGGATGAAGTCTCTCACTTTCCTCTGTAAGCTTCCTGAGCTAAATCAAGTGAGAATAGGGATCATTTGGGTCAAATCATTTCTTCAAATCCCTGCAGAGCCTAGCTGATAGGGGCTTGGGTTTTCTATGATACCAATTCACATAAAGAATCTATACCAGACAGTCATTAGGCCTCAAATTGGAGAAGCAGATCAGATATAGGGCAGGCCTATTTGATCACTCTTGGTTCACAGCAAGGGTGTCCAGGCCACCCTGACTTTAGGCAAATGAGGGGCAAGGGTGCTTATTTTGAACAGTGTATTGGGCTGTGCCCTTCATGGAAACCACCAGCCAGAGTTTATGATGAGTGTCTATGTGGAAGAAGATGAGGAGCATGTGGGAGTGTTTTAGTTTTAATTCTGGTCATTTGTGTGGTGGTTGTAAGAGATGCCTGGGTCCACCTGGGCTTGAACTCTGGTGTGATTCCTCTTAGAGAATGCGTTATGGAACTGACTTCAGAGAAGTATTGCCATGAATTGTGTTGGGATTTTAGGAGGCCACACATGAGAGTCGCCCTTGGACACCGAGATCTAAGCCCAGAGTGGCTTTCCACAGAGCACTGGGAATCTCAGCCAGGATATCACATGATTATTTTTCTGAAAGACTTGGAAGCCATAGTTGAGAGTCAAAACACACATGGACCTTACATTGTAGACCTCAATGGGGCTGGCTTCATGTGACCTTTTGGCCAGTCTTTGGGAACCCTTGCCTGTGAGAGTTCTCTAGATTATTCATTGAAATGTGCTTCCTCTAAATTTAATGGTTCCTTAATGAATTGAAACCCACAGTTTCTCCAACTTCATCTTTGAAAATGGCTAGATAAATACCATGAAATAGAATAGAGATGCCAGTATGTTGGGGCCTGCTGAGTAGTGGGCCAAAAGCTGTTGTGTGCAGCTGTGTGATAAAACATCTGTGGTCGGGACATGTGATTCTGCCATTGACTTCCAAATGACTTGTGGCTGACATGTTACAGACAGGAATCACTTATATGTCTGAAACCTCTCCATAAAAGGCATTTTGTTATATGGAAACGTTTCAGGGCAATGTTCAGAATCAGGTTGCTATGGTCAAAGGGTCAAGCTATGTGGGATAGAAGCCTGGTTGGTGCATTCTCCTGCAGACCCTGACCCACCACACGTGACAGGACTCCCTACATCACTGTGTACCAGTTGAAGTCATTGTATTTCATGAGGCAAATACCAAACTCCCAGTGCAGTAGAAAGAAACACCATGAAAAGTGGAGGATGACCAAATGGCTTCACAGTCCACATGCGGAGACACTTAGCTTTCAGTGGCCACAGTTTACCTACAGAGAGAAGTCAGCACTGCTTCCTCATGTTCTTTGGAAAAATTGAAACAATATCCTCCAGGTCTCATAGATGTAGACCCAGCTTTGATGGTCTCATTTGAATGGAAGCTAAAGCTTCTGACAACAACATATATGTCGAGTGCCCATCGTCAAAGGCAGTTTCTCAAGAAGTCTTTAGTCCGGCAGAGCTCCAGGTTTGTGTAGTGTTTACCTTTTAGACCAGGTTGCAAGAAAAGACCACTGACTCCAATTAAAATCAGATTAAAGCAAGCTTATTATTTCCACCACCCTGGCTGCCTATCCCTCCCAAAACGTTGGGAACAGGAGAGCAGCCCAGCTTTATAGCCCAGAAAGTTACACAAAAGTGGGGTTAAAAATAACAGAATTCTGACAAGCATCACACTAATGGTATTTTACATTTTTGTTTGCTGGCCCCAACATCAGAATTTATGAGGACCATTAGAGCCTCAGAGAGTGTCGTCTGGCCAAGGAAGGCCAATATTTATGAGGTGTCAACAAAGTTTCAGAGAGGGCTGTTATCTTGTCAGAAAGCCAGGCATGGGTGAGTTCAAGGCACGGGCAGGCTTTCCAAGCAGGTTCAGATCTTGCTGCAATTTATAGTTAAGCCAAAATTATCTTTTCACGGCTTTGTGGCAAGATGGCTCCCAATTTTAATAAAAGATCAGGTTGGGTCAATCATTCCCCCCTTTTCTAATGTGTTTTTTTCATATATTTGATTGGGTAGGAAGAGCACTGTGGGAATTTTAATCCCTCAGGTAATAGTCTCCCGATTTTTTGAACTCACCCAAAAACAGGTCTCCCTGATTTTACCTGACTTAATTAATTACTTATATTGATATTCTATTTATTTTTGCGTCCATTGTTGTAAGAAGAGAGGCGTCACTCATTTAGACTTCTTCTGAGCTGAGAGAGGGTGACGTGAGGGGCCACCGCCTGAGGGACATTAGTCGCCTTTTAGAAGTCAGTTAGGTTTGAAGTCTGGATGGGGAAGAACAGGTAGTAAAGTCATCTGGGAATGGGTTCTTCTATGAGAGAAACAAAAAAACATGAGTACTTAATAAATGTTGCAGCAGCTGGAACATGTCACTGTATAGAAGTTCCCTCACCAGTCTTTAATATCCCCAGTTATCAGGACTGTCAACTTAATATTTAACTTTTAGTGTTACATTTGTCCCTCCCCATAAGATTCAGTTTAATAATTTAATGTCATCTGATCTTGCAAAATATTTTTACTAGTATGACCTCTGTGTCTAATAGAGAAACCTTTAATTCTCTTACTCATTGCTGGATAATCATACTAACAAATACCAAGCCTATGTGTTTAGGTTAAGAATATCTGTAGGCCTTAAACTAAAAACTTCTGCCACTGGCAGATAATCTTGATAGCCTCTTTTTATAGTTATCAGGCATTCCTGTCTGAGAATCCTTCTTTGTAGCCTCCAGTCTTACTTGTTTTGGGAGGCTAACATAAAGTGTATACCTTAAAATATTATTATTACTATTATTATATAAAATGCCCAGAAATGGCTGTAATTTGTTTTTAACTGTCTTTTCTAAGTGTTTAAGATGAAGCAGTCAAACTGACTTTTGTTTCTATCTATTCTGAACAGTCAGCTGAGATTTTATGGGAGTCATTCCTGGGGAAACTTGAGAGCAGCTTCTCAGTTCTGCTAGTGCCATTTGCACTAGGTGGGTCCAGGTCTTGCTTGACCATGTGGCTTCCCTCGGAAGCATCAGGGATGTTTCCCTTCTCTGATGACTCTCCTCTTCGTAGCAAATGCACTGATTGGCTTTCTGTTCTCCAGTGGTCTCATTAATCTCCCTGATCAGGAGGTCATGCGGTTCAGAGTTGCAAAGCTCTTTAGAGAAGTCCGCTGTTCCCTGGATACAGACTGACTCAGAGGGCAAGAGCCAAATATTGGTTTTCTTGTCCCTTTTCATATAACTTTAATTTTAAATCCTAATCTTAAACATCCATCAAATAAATTTTAACAGACTTATATAAAGAATACTGGGCTTTAATGTCTATAATTTAAAATTATTTATCTTTTTATTATTTGGGATCTGTATTATTCTGTCTGTCTTGTAGGTGATGGCTAATTATCTTAAATTAACCAATGTTGTGTTCTTAAAGCAACACTGCTGTAAAACACTAACAGGGAATCTTTATATCACCCATAAGGAAATTACAAAATAAAATTAACAACAGTAAACAAACTTAGTTCGTGTAATAGCTACCCTAAAATTTTTGGCTGAGTTATACATTATATCCTCTGTTTGAGATGCTAGTAATGTTGACAGGAAAAAAAAAAACTTTTGAAAATAACTTTAAATGAAATAACATCTGACCTACTGCTTTCGCAGTCATTCTCACATAATAAGATGGGACACAGAGCCTTATCTCAGGTAAGGCAGGGCTCTTTATTAATCTTAAGTGTTTTAATTCTAAAGCTAATCTTTGTTTTTTAAATATCATTTTACAAAGTTTACATAAATTATTTGAGGTCACATGAACATTAGCTAACACCCTATGATATAGCTTTTAAAACATGAATTAAAAAAAGGCTGAAAGTTTTTAACCTTTACATAGATTAGGCTCTCATTAACTTAAATACATTTAAATTGTTCCCCAATATAAAAAGTAACATAAAAGTTTACATATCTTATTGACAACAGGTAAATAAATCCTATATATATATATATATATATATATATATATATATATATATATATATATATATATATATATATTTACCATACAACTTCAGAACACCACCTTGATATAATGCTCTTTTAAAGTTTCTACCTTACAGACTTGTATACCTGGAAGATATGAGCACATTAATAGCATCACAATTGCATTGATGTTTCTACATTAACCAAGTTTAGCTTTTAAAGAAATGGCAGTACAGTGCTCTAAAATAACAGTTCTTATTTAATCAGTTGTTTAATTTTTATGGTTGCTTGCTCTAGAAAAATAAAACTTAATAACCACAATGTTATGGGTAAACTTATGTTTTGAGAAATTTTTGTCTCTTTAACACATGACTGATTTTTACAATCTTATACAGACTTTAGGACAAACTTATACAGACCTTAGTAAATCAATCAGATATCTAACAAAAGTACTCATGAATGAGTAATCCCATATCAAATTTACTTTACTTATTTATCAAAATATTAGACAAATGTATTGAACAGTGTACCATTTTTTGTTGAAGAAAAAGTTCTAGAACCAAGGCATATTAGACCTTTTGTCGGCATTAATATTTTATTAGATTTTTGAACACCTAGAAAAACTTGTAAGGTTAAATTTAAAGACATTTATTTTTATCTGTTTATGCAATTTAAATTGTACCAATTAAATCATGAGAATTTAAGATCTTTGGATCCACGTTTTAAAATTTGTTTATATGAGTGCTTTTTTTATGAGTGCTCCTTATATGTGTTAATTTGTATAACATATATATGATATACGGATATATGTATATAAAGACATACAACACTAACAAAAGTGTGCACACATAATAATAGTAAAGGCCTTGTAGCTTTTTGCAGTTGAAATCTCCATTGCAATGTTTCAAAAACTCCACTGTTGGTCAAAGATAGAGCTGATCAGAAAAACATTAACCTAGGTCTGTAGGATCAAAATCATGAGCTCAAAAAAAGAATACAGAATCTAAGGAAAAAAATAAGAGTCCTAGAAAAAATGACTGGCCAGTAATTAGTAAATACCATACAATTTACCTTTTTTCCTGCCTTAGGTCTCAGATCAGTCTCCTACTGAGGTTGCAGGCTTCTTTCATTTGCATTTCAACAAAAGTCCTTGCTGAGGTCTGAAAGGAGCAGGGTAAACCTGCTATTCTGAGCAGACACCTCAGGCCTAAGGCATTTTAACCATAATTTTGAGGTTCGGATGTTGAAAATTATGATACAATTTTAAGATGAAATTCACAAAATTTTATATCTTTACATCTTGTTTTGTCAACAGATACCATAATATGATTTACTATCCTTGTCCAAATTAATGCACTGGTACACACTGTGATATTTTCTCAGTCTACCCAATTCAAAATTGGTGAAAAATAAAACTGAATGTTTGGGAAGTTACTTGCCAACTTGGAAGTAGAGTGCTTTAGTTTTCCATCCTAAGCATTTAAGTTATCTGGCATGAATTATCTGAAATCATAAACTAAACAATTACCTAAACCCGACTTTTAACTGCAAGATTGAGCAATGCTACAAAAACCCATCCAGATACCGGATTGTTACAATAAAACATCATCATTTAGACACACATTGAACTAATATCATTCCCAAGAAACAATTTATAATATCAGCACATTATTGCACATGTCTTAAAGGGCCAGAAACAAAGACACAAGACAGACAGAAAGGAGCTCCAGACTATGGCTGACAGACAGAAGCCTTAAAAACAGAGCAGATAAGAGAAAAATCTCCTACACCAGTGGCAGGATAGATGTCCTCACAAGGGGATCAGATGTTTTCACAGACGGCAACCTGAAATGTAATATCAAGGGTTTCCATGGTGACTTTACTGCATTTAGTGTCTCCTTTTTCTTTTTCTTTTTTTTAAGAAGACAGAGGTGGCATAATCCTTACAGTGCAGGGAACGAAGGAAGGAATTCCCTGAAGCAACAGGGCTTTGGTAGATCCTGGGAGTCCCTCAGTCCCTCCTTTTACTTATAGGATTAGCTCCTCTGGTTTGGTTCCACCCCAATCTCGCTCCATCTCCTAACATTTCAGTAGTCAGCTCTCAAAAAGTTCCAGGGACGGGGGGTTATCAAAATTTGTAACTTAAATTTCGGTTTCTGACCTTGAAGCGAATTAATACCTATTTAATAATGAGGACAGGGTTTGAGAAAAATAAAAAGGGAGGTTTACTGCTTTGCTAACAAAGCAGAAACACAGGGGACTCTGCCCAAAGGTTGTGACTCTCTTGAACTGGAGCAACAAGGGGTTTTAAAGGAGTTTCCATTGTTAACCTGGGAGATACTCTGTTCTTTGGTGGCCAGCAGGCATTGCCCTCTGCAGTGGGTGAGTTCCAGGCTGCCAGCTAGGGGCTACTCTCATCCTGCTTAACAAAGGGGGGTAAACTTCAACACAGTTTTTTAGAACACTGTACAAAGGGTGTAAGGCTTACTTGCTTTATTACCCATTTTTACGTCCAATATCTTTAAGTTTTTACCACAGAAATCACACAACAAAATGCACAAAAACAAACAAACAAAAAAACATATAGAACACAGAACAAAACACAAAGAAACAGAAACCTGGTGAAGATACAGAAAAACAGAGGAGCAATGAAATGTCTTGCTGAAGCTCCGGGGTAGGAGCTCCTGCGTGCCCGGCTGCACCTTTCTACCCTTTCAGAGAAATTCCATACAGAACAGAACAGAGGACAGAACAATTCTTGTTACTGTCCTGGACAGGAGTACATGTGAGCCTCCCCAGGCCACCTCTCTGTCATCAGAAGACATCCCCCTTAACCGGATATCAGATGTTATAAAGGCACCACCTACCTATGGAGGCCTCCTCCACCAGGTGCTTGCTAATAGTTTTAGTGCGATGGTTCACTGCAGTGCTCCCTGGACCAAATGCTCACTCCAAGGCTTTGGAACTTGGCTCTCCAGCCCTGAGCCCTGGAGGAAAGGCCAGCGTCAGAATTTCCAGCAGTCTGGTCTTATGATCTGGTCACGTCATCTCGCTGGGGAACTCCAAAATGTTAGACCAGGATGCAAGAAAATACCACTGACTCCAATTAAAATCAAATTAAGGCAAGCTTATTAGTTCAACCGGCTAGGCTGACTCTCCTTCTCAAAACGGCAGGAAAAAGACAGCATCCCCACCTTTCCTACACCCCAGCTTTATAGCCCAAAAAGTTACACAAAAAGGGAGTATCAGAAAACAGAACTTTGACAAGCATCACACTAATTGTAGTTTACATTTTTTATTTGCTGGCCCCAGCATCAGAAATTATGAGGACCATTAGAGCCTCAGAGAGGGTCGTTGTCTGGCCAGGGAAGGCCAATATTTATGAGGTTTCAGTAAGGTTTCAGAGAGGGCTGTGATCTGGTCAGTAAGACAGGCATGGGTGAGTTCAAGGCATGGGCAGGCATTCCAAGCAGGTTCAGAATTTGCAGTAATTTTTGTAAAGCAAAAATTATCTTTCCATGGCTTTGTGGCAAGATGGCTCCCAATATTAATGAAAGATCAGGTTGAGTGATCACCCCTGTCCCTTCCTTTTGGAAACTCCTCTACCACCTCCAAGGTTGTGAACTCCTGAGCATTTTCCATTCCAGATAAGTATTCACAGAATGTCTAACTCTTCTCCTCTAATTGTGTCTTACTTGGGGCAAAGGTAATGTCAAAGCATTGTTCTGGATGAGAGTGGGAAGATTATTGTATATCACATATTTGCATACACATTGGATTCATTTTCCAATTTTCCATTTGAAATACTGAATTCCTGGCACTAACCCATACCCTACTAGACTCTGACTAATAATCCTAATATGATGGTGAAACATAACCCAAGCAGAATAGAAATACAAGCCGTTCAGAGGAGGCATGGTGTGTAGTTGGAATTGCCTTTTGCATTATATAGTATAGGAGCTATAAATCTAGTCAATTTTTTGTTGAAATAATTCTACATGTGTTTTTAAAGTTAACAAATATGGGAATCCTGTCTCCCTTTCTCTGTAGCACATGTATTTTTATATGCACATAGAGAATCCTACCTGGTATCACACGTACATACTTGTGAGGTGGCTGAATTGGCAGATACAAATTGTGAGAAGAGATCACTACTCCTAAACGCTGTTCAAACTGAAAATTCAACCTATGGGTGAGCTTCCTAGTTCAATAACATTATACATAAATCCATGTTCAGTAAAATGAATATTTTTGCATCTGTGGATTATATATATTTCATGATGAATTTCGATTGGCATATATATTGCTACTTTTTTTCTTTTTTTGGTTGTTCAAAACGTTACAAAGCTCTTGACATATCATATTTCATACATTAGATTCAAGTGGGTTATGAACTCCCATTTTTACCCCAAATAAAGATTGCAGAATCACATTGGTTACATATCCACATTTTTACATAATGCCCTATTAGTTAATGTTGTATTCTGCTACCTTTCCTATACTCTATGATCCCCCCTCTTTCCCCCTCCCATCTTCACTCTCTACCCCATCTACTGTAATTAATTTCTCTCCTTGTTTACTTTCCCATTCCCTTCACAACCTGTTATATGTAATTTTGTATAACAATGAGGGTCTCCCTTCATTACCATGCAATTTCCCTTTTCTCTCCCTTTCCCTCCCACCTCATGTCTCTGTTAATGTAAATCTTTTCTTCCTGCTCTTCCTCCCTGCTCTGTTCTTAGTTGCTCTCATTATATCCAAGAAGACATTTGGTATTTGTTTTTTAGGGATTGGCTAGTTTCACTAAGCATAATCTGCTCTATTACCATCCATTTCCCAGAAAATTCCATGATTTTGTCATATTTTAGTGCTGCATAATACTCCATGGTGTATAAATGCCACATTTGTTATCCATTCATCTATTGAAGGGCATCTAGGTTGGGTCCACAGTGCAGCAATTGTGAATTGTACTGCTAAGAACATCGATGTGGCAGTATCCCAGAGTTACACTATTTTAAGGTCTTCAGGAAATAGTCCAAGAAGGGCAATAGCTGGGTCAAATTGTGGTTCCATTCCAAGCTTTCCCAGGAATCTCCATACTGCTTTCCAAATTGGCCGCACCAGTTTGCGGAACAGCTCTCCTCATAGGCCTCATTTGGTCCATCTTCTCTACATTAAGAAGAGAGAGGCTTACTCAGACACAACCCTTCATCCTGACCAGGTTGTTTGCCAGGTTGTTTTGGTCTTTCAGGTCTTTCATAGCTGCCTACATCTTCTCCAGGGATCAAATATGCATGGACCTTTGAGGTTCTCAGTAGGTGGAAGATCCCCTACATTGCTGTATTGCAAGACGAACCCTGTCCCTTCTCTTTTGTAAAGTTAGATTGAGGGAACAGTGTATGGTTAGGGTTAATAACATGTTCAATTTGGGTTCGGAATCATTCTGATTGATGAATAATGATATTGGGAACCTGCGATATTTATAAAACTATAGAGGTGAAATATAAGTATAAAAACAGAAATCTAGGTAAGATTTGTAGCCCAGAAGGGAATGAGGCCCTTTATTGGGAT
The DNA here is from genome assembly GCF_048772815.1 of Callospermophilus lateralis. NCBI lineage: Eukaryota > Metazoa > Chordata > Mammalia > Rodentia > Sciuridae > Callospermophilus > Callospermophilus lateralis. The sequence goes on from NW_027512524.1 coordinate 210,276, forward strand.
ACTTAGCTTTTAATTATGTTCTGCACGTTTGTCTCAGATAAATTGATAATCAATGGCATAGGACCTTGTACCTTGGAAGATTGATTGTAGAAGAGAATATCCACTCAAATTTGGATAGTCGGTAGGATTAGGAAGAGAGTCGGTAGGTTTAGGAAGAAGAGTGAGTATAAAATTTGGATCAAATGTTCTTTAGCAATACGGTTTCATTTACACAGTGAATGTAAATGTCAGCACATGCGAAGAGTCAGTCACAATGATGAACTGCGGAAAATATAGGAAAGAAGATATCAATAGAGACATTACAAAATCAGGCAATTGTAAAGTGAATGATAGGTTTACACATTTTCAACAGGATCGAGATTGAATACATAATTTTAGGAAGAAACAAATATGTAGTCACCAATAGAAATGACATTTGAAAGCATTATGCAAACTGGAAATGGATGTTTTTAGTAATCCATATTCAACTTCCATTTAGGATTTGGTGCAATCATAAGTGTGACCTTTGCATTTTGTGCCCAGAAAATTATTGTGATAAAATATATATGTAGATCATGTGACATGAGTATTTTTTCCACCATTTCTGTGAGCAATATTTTAAGACATATAAATTAGTATTGGGGGTACAAAGTGGTGTACCCTGTGTCTATGAATATAGAGATAATGCATGAATAGAACATACTGTAAAAAAATAATATAACTGGTTCCACTTTAAATAATGGATTGAATTGTTATCTGAAAATATATAAGAAATCATATATTGACATACAATCAATAATTCCAACCAGTTATATATCTAATTGTCATCTTAGGGTTATTGTTTATCATGAAGTGTGTGTGAGTTTTGCTTAAAGAGTGATTATGGAAATCGAAAATAATGTGTTTGGAAAGAAGTCTCATGAAATTACCAGTCAAGAAATATGGAGGAATCCATGTGTTCTGAAGCAGGAAGTGATTGAAAGTGAAACAAATGCCTAAAAATTTGCTAAATTGTCGATGAAATATATATCCTGTGATGTGCATAAACTGAGGAAATAGTATGTACCAGTGTTGAATAAAAATGAACGTCAAAGTACACATCATGTACCATTGGAATCTACTTGCATTGATGTTAAACTGGGTCAGTTACTGTAAAAATATTAGGATTCGCGTGCATCACTCACCGAAGTTAGTTTTCTTTTTTTTTTAATTTTTATTTATGCTTGTTCAAAAAATTACATAGTTCTTGATACATCATATTTGTCACTTTGATTCAAGTGGGTTATGAACTCCCATTTTTACTCCGTATACAGATTGCAGAATCACATCAGTTACACATGCATTGATTCACATATTGCCATACTAGTGTCTGTTGTATTCTGCTGCCTTACCTATCCTCTACTATCCCCCTCCCCTCCCCTCTCCTCCCCTCTTCTCTCTCTACCCCCTCTACAGTAATAAATTTCTCCCCCTTGTATTATTTTTCCCTTTCTTCTTGTATGTAATTTTGTATAACCCTGAGGGTCTCCTTCCATTTCCATGCAATATCCCTTCTCTCTCCCTTTCCCTCCCACCTCTCATCCCTATTTTAATGTTAATCTTCTTCTCATCCTCTTCATACCTATTCTGTTCTTAGTTAATCTCCTTATATCAAAGAAGACATTTGGCATTTGTTTTGAAGGGATTGGGTAGCTTCACTTAGCATAATCTGCTCTAGTGCCATCCATTTCCCTGCAAATTCTATGATTTTGTCATTTTTTAATGCAGAGTAATACTACATTCTGTATAAATGCCACATTTTTTAATCCATTCATCTATTGAAGGGCATATAGGTTGGTTCCACAGTCTTGCTATTGTGAATTGTGCTGCTATGTACATCGATGTAGCAGTGTCCCTGCAGCATGCTCTTTTTAGGTCTTTAGGGAATTGACCGAGAAGGGGAATAGCTGGGTCAAATGGTGGTTTCATTCCCAGCTTTCCAAGAAATCTCCATACTGCTTTCCAAATTGGATGCACCAATTTGCAGTCTCACCAGCAATGTACAAGTGTACCTGTTTCCCCACATTCTCACCAACACTTGTTGTTTGACTTCATAATGGCTGCCAATCTTACTGGAGTGAGATGGTATCTTAGGGTGGTTTTGATTCACCTTTCTCTGACTACTGGAGATGGTGAGCATTTTTTCATGTACTTGTTGATTATATGTCCTCCTCTGAGATGTCTGTTGAGGTCCTCGGCCCATTTGTTGATTGGGTTATTTGTTATCTTATTGTTTAATTTTTTGAGTTCTTTGTATACTCTGGATATTAGGGCTCTATCTGAAGTGTGAGGAGTAAAGATTTGTTCCCAGAATTTAGGCTCCCTATTTACCTCTCTTATTGTTTCTTTTGCTGAGAAAAAACTTTTTGCTTTGAGTAAGTCCCATGTGTTGATTCTAGTTATTAACTCTTGTTATTAACTCTTGTGCTATGGATGTCCTATTGAGGAATTTGAAGCCCGACCCCACAGTATGTAGATCGTAGCCAACTTTTTCTTCTATCAGACGCCATGTCTCTGATTTGATATCAAGGCCCTTGATCCATTTTGAGTGAACTTTTGTGCATGCAAGAGAAAGGGATTCAGTTTCATTTTGTTACATATGGATTTCCAGTTTTTCCAGAACCATTTGTTGAAGATGCTATCCTTCCTCCATTGCATGCTTTTAGCTCCTTTATCAAATAGAAGATTGTTGTAGCATTGTGGATTAATCTCTGTGTCCTCCATTCTGTACCATTGGTCCACCCGCCTGTTTTGGTACCAGTACCATGCTGTCATTGTTACTATTGCTCTGAAATTTAGTTTGAAATCTGGTATCGCTATACCTCCTGATTCACACATCCTGGTTAGAATTGCTTTTGCTATTCTGGATCTTTTATTATTCCATATGAATTTCATGATTGCTTTCTCTATTTCTACAAGAAATGCCGTTAGGATTTTGATTGGCATTACATTAAACCTATAGAGAACTTTTGGGAATATCACCATTTTGATGATGTTAGTTCTCCCTATCCATGAACAGTGTATATTTTTCCATCTTCTAAGATCTTATTCTACTTCTCTTTTTAGGGTTCTGTAGTTTGCATTGTATAAATCTTTCACCTCTTTTGTTAGGTTGATTCCCAAGGATTTTAGTTTTATTTTTTGAGGATATTGTGAATGGAGTGTTTTTTTTTTCTCATTTCCGTTTCAGAAGTTTTGTCACTGATATACAGAAATGCCTTTGACTTATGAATGTTGATTTTATATCCTGCCACATTGCTGAAATCATTTCTTACTTCTAGTAGTTTTTTTTGTAGACCCTTTTGGGTCTTCTATATATTGAATCATATCAGCTGCAAGTAGTGATAATTTAAGTTATTCTTTTCCTATTTTCATGCCTTTTATTTCTTTCATCTGTCTAATTGCTCTGGCCAGTGTTTCGAGAACTATATTGAATAGAAGTGGTGGTAGAGGACATCTCTGTCTTGTTCCAGATTTTAGAGGGAATGCTTCAATTTTTCTTCATTCAGAATAATGCTAGCCTGAGGCTTAACATAGATAGCTTTTACAATGTCGAGGTAAATTCCTGTTATCTCTTGTTTTTCAAATGTTTTGAACATAAAGGGATGCTAAGGGTCTATCCTTCTTATTTATTTTTTGCAGAACCAAGCTTTAGTTTTGTAATTTTTTCAATAGTTTCTTTTGTTTCAATTTTGTTGTTTTCCACTCTGATTTTAGTTATTTCTTGCCTTCTGCTACATTTGATGTTGTTTTGCTCTTCCTTTTCTAGGGCTTTGAGATGAAGTGTGAGCTCATTTATTTGTTGTTCTTTCCTATTTTTGAGGAATGACGTCAAGGTGGTGAATTTCCCTCTTAAAACACCTTTCATTGTGTCCCATAGACTCCGATATGTTGTTTCTGTATTTTCATTTATCTTGAAGAATTTTTTGATTTTCTCATTTATGTCTTCTGTAACACATTAATCATTCAGTAACATGTTGTTCATTTTCAATGTGATGTAGGATTTTTCCTTCCTTCTTTTTCATTGGTTTCCAGATTCATTCCATTATAATCCAATAAAATTCATGGTATTAAGTCCACCCTTTATATTTACTGAAGGTTGCTCTATGGCATAATATATGGTCTATTTTTTAGAAGGATCCATGTGCTGCTAAAAAATATTATATCCACTTGATGATGGTTGATATATTCTATATATGTCAGTTAAGTCTAGGTTATTGATTGTGATATTGAGTTCTATAGTTTCTTTATTCAACTTTTATTTGGAGGATCTGTCCAATGGTGAGAGAGGTGTGTTGAAGTCACCCATAATTATTGTGTTGTGGGCTATTTGATTCTTGAACTTGAGGAGAATTTGTTTTATGAACGTCACAGCACCATTTAATGGTGCGTAAATATTGATAATTTTTATGTCTTGTTGGTGAATGGTTCCTTTTAACAGTATATAATTTCCTTCATTATCCCTTTTGATTAAATTAGTCTTGAAGTCGATTTAATTCGATTTGAGGATGGCCACCACTGCTTGCTTATGAGGACCGTGTGCATGGTATATTTTTTCCCAACCTTTCACCTTCAGCCTGTGTATGTCTTTTCCATTCAGATATGTCTCCTGGAGGCAACATATTGTTGGATTTGTTTTTCGAATCCAAGTTACAAGCCTATGTTGCTTTATTGGAGAGTTTAAGCCATTAATGTTTAGAGTTACTATTGATATATGGTTTCTACTGCCAGCCATGTTTGAATATTTATCGCTTTTTTAAATTTACTTTGTTTCTCCATGATTAGCTTTTCCCCCGCCCTCTGTCATTACTGAGGCACTTCCCACTGATGGTTTTGGTTGTTGTTTTTCATTTCTTTCTCGTGTAGTGTTTTGCTCAAGACACTTTGCAATGGTGGTTTTCTGGCTGCAAATTCTTTTAGCTTTTGTTTATCATGAAAGATTTTTATTTTGTTGTCGTACCTGAAGCTGAATTTTGCTGGATACAGAATTCTTGTTTGGCATCCATTGTCTTTCAATGTTTGAAATACGTTGTTCCAGGATCCTCTCACTTTCAGGGTCTGTGATGAAAAATAGGTTGCTAACCTTATTGGTTTACCCCTGAATGTAATCTTCCTCCTTTCTCTTGAAGCTTTTAATGTTTTCTCTTTGTTCTGTATATTGGATAGCTTCATAACAATGTGTCTTGGCATTGGTCTACTGTGATTTTGTGTGCTCTGTGTCCTGTAAGCATCTTCAATTTGTATATCCATTTCCTTTTTTATTTCTGGAAAATTTTCTGTAATTATTTCATTCAACAGGTTACTCATTCCCATGGTTTGAATCTCTGTACCTTCCTCTATCCAGATGACTCATAAGATTGTTTTTTTTATGTTATACCATATCTCTTGCATGTTTTTCTCGTGATTTTTTACCAGCCTTTCTGTGTTGGCTAGACTCTTTTCAAGATGATATATTTTGTCTTCATTATGTGACATTCTGTCTTCTACTTGCTCCACATGGTTAGTGATACTCTCAATTGAGTTTTTAATTTGGTTTATCGTTTCCTTCATTTCTAGAATTATTCTTTGAATATTTATAATCTCTATCTCCTGATAAAGAAGATTAACTTCTTCTTTTATCTGTTAATGTAATTCATTTTCAATGTGTTCTTTCACTGTATTTATTTGCTCTCTCGTATCCTCTTTAAGGTTCCATTTCATCTGTCTAAGGTATTCCTTGAGTTCTTTATATGACCAATTTTCTGATAATTCTAGATCCTCCTGAATATTTAGGTTATCCTTCATTGTTTGTACTCCTTTTCTTTCTTGCTTTTTGATGCTGCTCATGTTACTTCTTGTTCTGTTTGAGTGCTGAGTTACTTCTAATTCTTATAAATTTATTTGAAGCTTGGGAGGAAAGATATTAGAAGGGATGGGAAGAAGTCACTAAAGAGAATGAGAATAGGCAGGTAGAATTCAAGGATGGGGGAATAAGAAAATTGAAAAGAAATGAAAAGACAAAAGAAAAAAATAGAAAATAAAGAAAGAAATAATTTTTTTAAAATAATAATGATAATTAAAAAATGAAAATTAAAATTTAAAATAATAATAATAATAGTAAAATTAAAAAAATAAAAACATTAAAATAAGTTAAAGAACAACACAAAAAATTTAAATGAAAGAAAAAAAATAAAAATAAAATAATAATAATAATAATACATGCAGTCATAGACTTCAATTAACTTCTCTTCCAGTAGGTGGAGCTGTGCTCACTGGGCCAAGCTTCTCCTCTCAATAGGTGGGAACCAATCACTGTGCAGCAGCTCTTCCTCCCAGACTGGGCGGGTCTCTAATCCTGAGTGCCTAGGACCTTCTCTAGTGTTTCCTCAAGCCAGGCTCCGCTCAACTGTGACGCTCACCACTATACTTGCTACACGTCAGGTCTCTGCTCCTGGTAGCCCTGTTTTCATCAACGCTTGGCACTCTCTCCCTGTTTGCCTCCCTCAGACCCTAAGTTTGTAGAGCTTGGGGCTGGGAACCCCCAGCGAATTTGCTTGCTCTCTGGTATCCATGCCCACATTAGCTGGTGTAAGAGACCTCAGTTGTCAGCACTGGTAGGAGCGGTAGCCAGGAATTCCACACCACAAGTCCCACAGGACACATGATTCCCTCGGTCTGGCCATCTTTCTCACGGGAGACCTGGGAGGGCCCCTTAAGGGAGAGCTGGGAGGGGCCCTTAATGTTTCCCCGCTGTGTGGAGAGACATGCATAGGGAATTACACACCTGTCTTACTGGTTTCAATGAAGTTATCTCCTCTGCCCATGACATCAGTTCTTTTCCACGGTGGTATCCCATGCAAATGGTGACCATTCGTTCCTTTTGCCAGGTGACCAATGCAATGGATGGGTCCTGACTGTGTCTCCAAAGCCCCATTTCAATCCAGTGGCCTTTTACCTCTGTAAATTCAGAAGGGGCGACCAGTTATTTCAGAGGGAACGTTAGTTCTGAGTCACAAGAAGCAGGCAAATCTGAGCTTCTATGCAGCCGATCCGGGCTCTGTGTGTTTTCTCAGGGGCCCAGACTGTTCGCACCAGATCCACGTCAGGTCAGCATTGCCTAGTGATTCTGAACAAACAGCATTTAGACAGTTTACGACTCCCTATGCCTGCGCAGCAAATGAGGTCAGATACTTGATTTCTCCATGTCCGCCACCATGTTGGATCTCTTATATTGCTACTTTTTAATGTCTGTGCATGTGCGTGTGTGTGTGTGTGTGTGTGTATATATATATATATATATATATATATATATATATATATATATATATATATCAATATAAGATTTCTTATATATTTTTAGATATCAATTCAATTCATTATTTAAAGTGGAACCAGTTATATTATTTATTCACAGGATGGTCTATTCATGCATTATCTCTATATTCATAGACACAGGGTACACCTCTGTGTACCCCTAACACTAATGTATATGTCTTCAAAATATTGCTCCCAGAAATGGTGGAAGAAATACTCATGTCACCTGATCCACATATATATTTTATCACAGTAAAATTCTGAACAAAAAATGTAAAGGTCACACTTATGATTGTACCGAAGCCTAAAAGAAAAGTGAAAATGTTTAACTAAAAACATCCATGTGAAGGTTGCCTAATGCTCTCAAATGTCAATCCTATTGGTGACAACATATTTGTTTCTTCCAATGATTATATATTCAAATTAAACCCTGTTGAAAATGTCTAATCCTATAACTCACTTTATACTTTGCCTGATTTCATAATGTCTCTATTGATACCTGCTTTCCTACTTATTTTCCCCAGTTCATCATTGTGACTGACTCTTCATATGTGCTGACATTTTCATTCATTCTCTAACCGAAACCCTATTGCTAAAGAACTTTTGTTCCAAATACTATACTCACTCTTCTTCCTAAACCTACCGAACCTATCTTCCTAATCCTAACGACTATCCATTTTTGACTGGATGTTCTCTTCTACATTAAATCTACCAAGGTACAAGGTCCTGTGCTTCAAATCATACCTAGATTTCTGTTTCCATACTTATATTTCACCTCTATGTTCTTGTAATTATCGCAAGTTCCCAATACCATTATTCATCGCACAGAATGATTCCTAACCCAAATTGAACCTGTTATTAACCCTAAACATACACTGTTCCCTCAATCTCATTTTACAGAAGAGCAGTGACAGAGTTGTTCTTAAAATACAGGGAATTAGGGGACCTTCCACCTGCTGAAAACCTCAAAGGTCCATGCAGAAATGATACCTGGAGAAGTTGTAGGGAGGTATGAAAGACCTGAGAGAGCAAAAGTCCTATTCCATGGCAAACAACCTGGTCAGGATAAAGGGATGTGTCTGAATCAGCCTCTCTCTACTTATGTTAGAGAAGATGGACTAAACCAGACCTGTGTGGAGAGCTGTTCCCAGGTGCCTATGGTTGATATACCATTCTAACTTGTGTAAGTGTTCCAGGAAGTAGGAGCACCCTCCATCTCATGGGACCCTTGGAAACAAGTGTTAGGACAAACTGGTTGCCAAGGCAGTGACCTCATTCATTCAATTCCAAAGAAAGTGACATACCTCATTTCCTTGGTGATGGAACTCTATGATCTTTGTATCCTAGTGCCCAGGCACCCAGACGCTATCCCATTCCCAGTCACAGTGGTCTCACTTGTTTGGATTTACCAAGGACAGAGTCAGTATTTCTTGGTACCTACTAATGTGAGGATGGCCAAATGCCAGGAGAGCACTGAAGAGGTACCTTTTCTGAGAAAGCCAGTAGTGGCTCACCACTTTTTCCTGACAACTTCACAGAGTTAGCCAAGGAAACCAGACCTGAGAGAGGACAGACTATTTCGAAGGAATATAGTATGGCCGAGCAGTTAGAGGACACTCCAGATAGTCACAGATCTACTTGGGGGAAGGAGGTGCCATTGTGGGAGTGGGTGTGGGTTTGTGGTTTTGTCTCATGTTCTAACAAAAGGTAGGAATGGCGGTTTGTTTGGATTGAAGTGGACTGTTTCGAGTAAGTCATTTGACAAGGTGAGTGTTTCTATGTTTGTGTATCCGAGTATGTCCATTGTTGTAGACATTAGAAAAGAGAATGCATTAATGGATGTGTCCTGTCTAGTATAAATCTTACCATAATTCATCCTGCTCAATTTATGAATGGACTGCACCTTGTCTTATCGATGGGCAACACCTGCTATCATCCTAAGTTCCTGTTTTCTTCCTGAATTCTGGCCAGTCTCCAGAATAGGCTCAGGGATTTGTGTCCAAGATATGTACCACCTCCAAGCTCTGTTACATGGCCATATACTGGATAGCTGAAGAGAATGGAGATCATCTCAGAAAACTCAGATATCAGTGTGACCAGGAAAGTCTCAGTGGAGAAACCCTGCTTTGGGCCTTTTGCTTACCTTATGTTCTGTTGCCCTGAATGTCAGGAAGGTCTTTGCCTCAGGCCACTCCTTTGTGAAGCCTGAAGAAAACAGTTTTAAATTTGAAATGAATAGGCATCACCTGTGGCTCTTTGCTTAATTGCTTTGGAAAGGAATGTGTCTGAATTAGCCTCTTGGCCTTGTATGTGGCTGTGATTTTTATTCTCAGCACATGATGGATCCAAAGAATGATCGCATGTGCGCATCCAAAACCAAAATGGCCAAAAGATCAGTCATTGTGGATGAAGTCTCTCGCCTTCTTCTGTTAGGTTCCTGACATCCATCAAGTGAGAATACTGATCCTTTGGGTCAAATGAGTTCTTGAAATCTCTGCCAAGGTGCTTGGCTTTTCTCATGACTCTATTTCACATAAATATTCCATACCTGAAAGTCATTAGGCCTCAAATTGGAGAAACAGAGCAGCATGAACGGCAGGCTTATTTGACCACTCCTGGTTCATATTAAGAGTGTCCAGGCCACCCTGACTTTAGGCAAATGAGGGGCAAGTGAGCTTATTTTGGACACTACTAATGGCTGCACCCCTCATGGAAACCTCCAGCCAGAGGTCATGATGAGTGACTATATGGAAGAAGATGAGGGCCATGTGGGAGTGTTTTGGTTTTAATTGTGGTCATTTGTGTGGCGGTTGGAAGAAATGTCTGGGTCCACCTGGGCTTGAACTCTGGTGTGATTCCCCATAGAGACTGAGTTCTGGAACTCACCTCAGAGAAGTATTGCCATGAATTGTTTTGGGATTTTAGGAGGCCACGCATGAGAGTTGCCCTTGGAAACTGAGATCTGGCTTTCCACAGAGCACTGGGAATCTCAGCCAGGATATCACATGCTATAATTGTGAAAAACTTGCAGCCATAGTTGAGAGTCAAAACACACATGGACCTCACATTTTACACCTCAATGTGCCTGGCTTCTTGTGACCTTTTCCCCACTCTTTGGGAAGCCTTGCCTGTGAGAGTTCTCCAGAGTTTTCATTTAAATTAGCTTTCTCAACATTTAGTGTTTCCTGAATGTATTGAAACCCAGAGTTTCTCCAACTTCATCCTTGAAAAATGGCTTGATAAATACCATGAATTTTTGGAAGTTCCCACAACCAGGTGGCACTGGAGAACATTTGGATGTCCTGTTGCTGATCATGAGTATACCAGACAATGCCTTGATTGACTGGGTTTCATGAAAATGGTGTAGAACAGAGATGCCAGTAAGTTGGAGCCTGCTGAGTAGTGGGCCTAGAGCAGTGGTGGGCAGGTGTGTGATGAAACATGAGTGGTAGGGCCATGAGGATCTACCATTGGATTCCAAATGGCTTGTGACTGACATGGTGCAGCCAGCAGTCCCTTATATGTAAAGGCATCTTGTTATATGGTGAGGTTTCAGGTCAATGTTCTGAATCAGGTTGATATGGACGAGGGGGCAATGGGCCAAGCTAGGAGGGATAGAAGCCTGGTTGGTGCATTCTCCTGCAGACCCTGACCCAACACACGTGACAGAACTCCCTCCAGCAATATGTCCCAGTTGAGCTCCTGGTATTTCGTGAAGCAAATACCAAACTCCCAGCGCAGCAGGAAAAACACCACAAAAAGTGTAGGAGGACCAAATGGCTTCGCAGTCAACACGGAGAGACACTTAGTCCTCAGTGGTCACAGTTTACCTACAAAGAGAGGATTCAGCATTGCTGCCTCATCTTCATTGGAAAATAAGAAACCATGTCCTTCAGGTCACATAGATGCAGAACCAGCTTTGATGGTCTCACTACTAAAGAAGCCAAATCTCCTGACAACAACATATATTTCAAGTGCCCAAACTCAGAGGCAGTTTCTCAAAAAGTTTTTAGGCTCTCAGAGCTACCTGTTTGTGTTGTGTTTACCCTGTCCCTTACTTTTGGAAACTCCTCTACCACCTCCATGGTTATGAACTCTTGAGCATTTTCCATTCCAGATATGTATTCACTGATTTTCTAACTCTTCTCCTCTAATTATGTTTTACCTGGGGTGAAGGTAATGTCAAGGCATTTTTCTGGATGAGAGTGAGAGGATATCAGACCTTAACAGATATTTGTGAAGCACATATTTGCTTACACATTGAATTCATTTTCCAATTTTCCTTTTGAAATACTGAATCCCTGACACTAACCCATACCTACTAGAATCAGACAACTCATCCTAATATAATGGAGAAAAATAACCCAAACAGAATAGAAATTCAAGCAGTTCAGAGGAGGCATCTTGTATAGTTGGACTTGCCTTTTGCATTATATAAGGTAGGAGTTATAAATCTAGTCAATTTTTATTTGAAATAGTTCTCCATGTGTTTTTAAAGATAACAAATGTGTGAAATCCTGTTTCCCTTTCTCTGTAGCCAATTCACACATGTATATTTATATGCACACATAGAATCCTACCAGGAATCCCACGTACATTTTTGTGAGGTTTCTCACTTGGCAGATTCAAATTGTGAGAAGAGATCACTCCTCTTAAACGCTGTTAGAACTGAAGATTCAAACTATAGGGGAGCTTTCTAGTAGAACAACATTATACATATACTCATGTTCAGTAAAATAATTATTTTTGCATCTGTGGATGATATATATTTACTGATGAATTTTGATTTTCATATATATTGCTGCTTTTTAATGTCTGTGTGTAGTTTGTGTGTGTGTGTGTGTGTGTGTATATTATATATATATATATATATATATACACACACACACACACACACTATTCAGATTTTTCAATATATAAAATATATGTGTCTTATATACACTTTCTAAATTCATTCATGTTCATGTATATGGATTTATAATCAACTTTTCACAAGATTATTTTCCGAAATATTCATCCACCTGAAATACATATTTGTTTCCTAGTACTGAAAACAAACTTCAGTGAATGGTGCCTACAAATTCTAATAATTTTACAGTAACTGACCCAGTTTACCACCAATGCAAGTAGATTCCTATGGGACATGATATGTAATTTGAGGTTCATTTGTATTCAACACTGGTACATTATTATTTCTTCAGTTTTTGCACATCATACGATATATATTTCATCCACAAGTTCACAAATTTACAGGCATTTGTTTCAACTTTAATCAATTCCTGTTTCAGAACACAAGTATTATCAGGGTTTCTGAACTCGTCTTTTCATGACGCTTCTTTCCAAACAAGTTATTTTCGATTTCCATAATCACTGGTGAAGTAAAACTCACACCCTTCGTGATAAACCAAAACACTAATATTACCATTATATGTATACCATTTTGGAAAGAATGATTGTATATCAATATAAGGTTTCCTGTAATTTTTCAGATATCAGTTCAATCCATTATTTATAGTTGGAACAAGTTATATTATTTATTCACAGTATGTTCTATTCATGCTTTATCTTTATTTTCATAGACACAGTGTACACCTCTTTGGACCCCCAATACTAATTTTACGTCTTCAATATATTGCTACCAGAAATGGTGGAAGAAATACTTATGTCACCTGATCTACATATACATTTTATCACAATAATATTCTGAAAAAAAATGTAAAGGTCACACTTATGACTGTACCAAAGCCTAAAAGGAAAGTGAACATGGATTAATAGAAACATCCAAGTCCATGCTGCCTAATGCTCTCAAATGTCAATCCTATTGGTGACAGCATATTTGTTTCTTCCTAAGATTATATATTCAAACTCAACCCTGTTAAAAATGTCTAATCCTATCACTCACTTTATATTTTGCCTGATGCAATAATGTCTCTATTGATATCTGCATTTCTACATATTTTCCCAGTTTATCATAGTGACTGACTCTTCATATGTGCCGACATTTACATTCACTCTCTAACCGAAACCATATTGCTAAAGAACTTTTGGTCTAAATCCTATAATCACTCTTCTTCCTAAACCTACCGACAATCTTTCTAAACCTACTGACTATACCTTTTTACTGCATGTTCTCTTCTACGTTCAATCATCCAAGGTACAAGGTCCTATGCCATTGTATATTGAATTATCTGAGACATCTTTAGAGAACATAATTCAAGCTAAGTATCCCAATCAAGGGCCCAATGCCCTTCTGGGTTTCAAATTATACCTAGATTTTTATTTTCATACTTATATTTCACCTCTACATTCTTGTAAATCTCACAGGTTGCCAATACCATTATTCATCGCACAGAATGATTCCTAACCCAAATTGAACCTGTTATTAACCCTAAACATACACTGTTCCCTCAATCTCATTTTACAGAAGAACAGGGACGGAGTTGTTCTTACAATACAGGAAAGTAGGGGACCTTCCACCTGCTGAAAACCTCAAAGGTCCATACAGAAATGATATCCGGAAAAGTTATAGGCAGCTATGAAGGACCTGAGAGAGCAAAAGTCATCTTCCATGGCAAACAACCTGGTCAGGATGAAGGGATGTGTCTTAATCAGCCTCTCTCTTCTTATTGTAGAGAAGATGGACCAAATCAGGCCTGTGTGGAAAGCTGTTCACGTGTGCCTATGGTTGATATACCGTTCTAACTTGTGAAAGTGTCACAGGAAGTAGGGGCAGCCTCCATCTCATGGGACCCTTGGAAGCAACTGTTAGGAAAAAGGGGTGCCAAGGCAGTGGCCTCATTCAGTTCCAAAGAAAGTGACATATCTAATTTCCTTGGTGATGGAACTCTCTGAACTTGCTATCCAAGAACCAAGACACCGAGAGGCAATCCCAGTCCAAGTCCCTGTGGGCTCACTTGATTGGATTTTCCAAGGACAGAGTCAGTCTTTCTCGGTACCTAATGATGTGAGTATAGCCAAATACCAGGAGAGCACTGAAGAGGTACTTTTCCTGAGAAAGCAGGTAGTGGATCGCCACTTTTTCCTGACAACTTTACAGAGTTGGTCAAGGAAAGCAGATCTGATAGAGGACACGCCAATTCGGGGGAACATAATATGGCCCACCAGTCAGAGTTAACTCCGGAGAGTCACAGACCTACTTGAGGGAAGGAGGTGCCTTTGTGAGTGTGGGTTTGTTGTTTTGTCTCATATTCTGAGAATAGGTAGGGAAGGCGGTTTGTTTGATTTGGAGCGAACTGTTTCTAGTAAGTCGTTTGACAAAATGAGTGTTTCTATGTCTGTGTATCCCACTGTGTCCGTGGTTGTAGACATGAGAAAAGAGAATGCAACAATGGATGTGTCCTGTCTAGTAGAAAGCTTCCCATTGTGCATCCTGCCTAATTTATGAATGGAGTGCGGCTTGCCTTATGGATGAGCAATACCTATTACCTTCCTAAGTCCCTGTTTTCTTCTGAATTCTGGCCACTCTCCAGAATAGGCTCATGGTTTTGTGTCCAAGATATGCAACAACTCCAAGGTCTGTGACATGGCCATGTACAGGATAGCTGAAGGGAATGGCCAGCATCTCAGAAAACTCAGATATCAGTGTGACCAGGAAAGTCTCAGTGGATATACCCTGCTTTTGACCTTTTGCTTACCTATTGTTCTGTTGCCCTGAATATCAGGAAGGTCTTTGCCTCAGGCCACCCCTTTGTGAAGCCTGAAGGAAACAGTTTTCAAATGGAAATGAATGGGCATCACTTGTGGCTCTTTCTTAGTTGCTTTGGAAAGGGATGTGTCTTAATTAGACTCTTGGCCTTGTATGTGGCTGTGACTTTGATTCTCAGCAGCTGATGGATCTAAAAATGATCCCATGTGTGCATCCAAAACCATAATTGCCAAAAGAACAGTCATTGTGGATGAAGTCTCTCGTCTTCCTCTGTTAGGTTCCTGACCTCCATCAAGTGAGAATAGGTATTCCTTGGGTCAAATGAGTTCTTCAAATCACTGCAGAGGTGCTTAGGTTTTCGTATGACTCCAAATCACATAAAGAATCTATACTTGAAAGTCAGTAGGCCTCAAATTGGAGAAACAGAGCAGTATTAATGGGAGGCTTATTTGATCACTCCTGGTTCACAGAAAGGGTGTCCAGGCCAACATGACTTTAGGCAAATGAGGGGAAAGGGAGTTTATTTGGACACTGTCTTTGGGTGAGCCCTTCATGGAAACCTCCAGACAGAGGTTACGATGAGTGACTATATGGAAGAAGATGAGGACCATGTTTGAGTGTTTTGTTTTTAATTGTGGTCATTTGTGTGGTGGTTGTAAGAAATATCTTGGTCCACCTGGGCTTGAACTCTGTTGGGATTTCCCTTAAAGACTGCGTTCTGGAACTGAACTCAGAGAAGTATTGCCATGAATAGAAATACAAGCAGTTTAGAGGAGGCATGGTGTATATTTGGACTTGCCTTTTGCATGATACAGAGTAGGAGTTAAATCTAGTCAATTTTTTGTTGAAATAGTTCTCCATGTGTTTTTAAAGTTAAAAAATTGTGAATTCCTGTCTCCCTTTCTCTGTAGCCTATTCAGCACATATATTTTTATATGGATATATAGAATCATACCTGGTACCACACATACATTCTTGTGAGGTGGATGAGTTGGCAGATACAAATTGTGAGAAGAGATCACTCCTACTTAACCGTGTTGGAACTGAATATTCAACCAATGGGTGAGCTTGCTAGTTGAACAACATTATACATAAATCCATGTTCAGTAAAATGAATATTTTTGGATCTTTTTATGATATATATTTTATGAAAATTTTGATTGACAT
This sequence comes from Callospermophilus lateralis, assembly GCF_048772815.1. NCBI lineage: Eukaryota > Metazoa > Chordata > Mammalia > Rodentia > Sciuridae > Callospermophilus > Callospermophilus lateralis. The sequence goes on from NW_027512524.1 coordinate 226,420, forward strand.
ATATTTTGCTATTTTTTTTTTTCTGTGTGTGTGTGTGTGTTTTGTGTCATTCGCCTGTTCTGTAAAACAACTTCAGAGAGAGAGGTTAAAAATTCATGCAAAGCTCTGATGGAGGTATCTAATATCTTAGTTTTGGTCTATTGCTTCTTCTAATTGGGTCATTTGTTGTGTCCCATGGACGAGGGCAGTGGTTCCTGTGCCCACCCCTGAAGCAACTCCTATTCCGAATAGGATGGCTAAAGTGAGGGATATATGTTCCCAGTGGAAACGGGTTGTATGCCCCTCTATTTCATTTTCAAATGAACCTGCATCATGACAGAGCACTCTGGGAATCATCTGCACCATTACACAATTAATCACATCTGTTGACAATTTCTTTAAAACATAAACAATGTTTAATTATATACAATTATGCTGTTGTAGGGACGGACAAGGCAAGGCACCTAAGATAGCAACGAAGACAGGGAAACCGTCCTATTTGGTTGCAACCAGATTCAGAGGGCATTGCTTCTGTTGTAATCAATTATTCTCCTGAAACTCAAGTTTAGGTAGTTTCAGAATTTTGTACCCAACATGTAAGGGAAGGGGCTCAGAAGTTCACAGTCTTCAGAAGTTCAAAAAAGCCGTTGTTGTTTCTGTTTTTACCTCAGTTCTGGGCAAGTTAACTTTTCAAGGACACCTGGGAGGGAAAGAGCTTTTTCCTACCTTTCTTATTTTTCGCCCCTGACAGCTTTTACCATGGAGCCCTGATGGTAACTTCTTTATCTTAGAAATATAGCCATCTCTGTAAAGCCCCAGCTCATGGCCAGAGGCCTTGTTCATATATTTTGTGGAAAACAAGTAATGGGGTGTCTAGCATAGAAGTGCTTATTTTTTTAGCCAGTGGCCAAGTAGAACAAGGCAACACTAAAAGAGGAAGTTTATCTACATTGAACTCTTTTATAGGGACTCTTTTGCTGAAAGTCCTAAAGTCAGCCATGGTGAAGACTTCTGTAGAAAGTCAGTTAAGAATTTTCTGTAGGCCTGGTACAGAAGGGGAAGACAGGGAAGGTGGGGCTGACAGCAGCTCCGAGGATCTGAGAATAAGGAAGGAGAGATGTAAAAGAATAATGGGAAAGGGGTTTGGGATTTTCCTAGCAACAAATACTTGAGCTGTACAACAGGTAGAGCAGAGGGGAAGACAAGAGTGAGTATCCCAAAATGCATGTGAGGGACTTTAAATTTTTAGTAAACTGTTTTCAGTGATGACAAAGCATCTTTAAAGGCCATTTTCATTACATCTTTGATAGGAGTCTGAGAGCTCTCCTCAGCTAGTTTCAGCTTTGTGTTAGCTGGTAAGAGGACCTGGTGGGACCCGGGGCGGGTACGGACAGGAGAAGAGAGGAGTGAGTCGGTGGATGGGAACCTGAGTACCTGCTACTTCAGCAAGATGGCGATGGCCTGAGAACCAGCAGAGATTTGGGTTTTTGATCTAATAATTGGAGGGGAGAAATCAGGTTGCTGAGGTGAGAGTGACAGCAGAGACTCTGGAGCACAAGGCTGAAGGTGAGGATTGATTGGATAAGCATAGTTCAGGATATGAGTGAAGGATGGAAAAGGCATGCCCATAGGGGAATCTCCTTTCACCCTTTTGAGCACTTGCAGAAGTTAAAAAGGTCACACAGGGCTGGGGATGTGGCTCAATTGTAGCACGCTCGCTTGGCATGCGTGCGGCCCGGGTTCGATCCTCAGCACCACATACAAACAAAGATGTCGTGTCCAGCAAAAAACTAAAAAATAAATATTAAAAATTCTCTCTGTCTCTCTCTCTCTCACCTCTCTCTTTAAAAAAAAATGGTCACGCAGAATTTGAGGATCAAGAGACCCCTCTGGGGGCCATCGGTTTTGGTTATCTAATTGGTAATATGGCCAATGCTGTGTACTGAATTTGATGAGGAGTTTGTGTTCCATCAGGCAGCCCCTGTATGCTCACATCCCCATGACGTACAGGAAAAGTCTGCCAGGCATTCTGGGATTACTAAAAAGGAGTGATGGATTTTTCCTTTCCCCAGGTCCATGATCCTCTTAGTTATACAAGTCCGATATTTACTGCCATTAGCCCCTTGAACTAGAGACCTTTTATTTGATAGAGGGCCCAATGGGGCCTTAAGGGCTGAGTTTATTGCCCCTGTATCCACTTCAAAGTTTACTGGTGTCTCCTCCACTTCAAAAGATACGCTGAGCTCAGGGAGGAGATCTGAGCCCCGACTTTCGTAGTCATGCTGAAGAGTCAGAATGGCTGGCTGGCGTGGCTGCCTCTTTCTAGGGCACTCTTGAACCCAGTGTCCTCTTTCTTTACAGTAGGCACATTGATCTGAGGTCAGGGGTGGCCTCTGGCATGGGACCAGGTATCCCTTCCTGTCTCCCTGTTTCTTAATTTCTGGCCTTTTTGTTATTGTGACCGGGACCTTAGTCAACTCCTTAGTCTGTCTTTTGTTTCTTTTATCCTCCTTTTGCTCCCTTCTCTTCCTCAGTTTCTCTCTTATAGTATACTTTCTCGGCTTCTCTGACTAAATCTCTCAAAGTCATATCTTGTAATCCATCTAAGCATTGTAACTTTCTTTAAATATCCAAGGCAGCATGCCCAATAAAGGCCATTGTGACAGATGATTTTTGATCCTCTGCATGAGGATCGAAAGGAGTATATCTCCTATATGCCTCCGTAATTCTCTCTAGAAACATAGAGGAAGATTCATCAGGCCCGCAGGCGTGGTACCCATGTCACCCCAAATGGAGTAGGGAAAGAGCAGTGCCACTGCCTGCACCCAGATCAGGCCCAGCCACCAGCTGGTGTGGTAGTCACGTCACCCAAATTGTAGTAGGGGCCAAGCAGGCCACCCCCCGCGCCCGCCACAAAAGCAGACCTGTGACTGACCTTTGGAACAGGCCCAGCGGCCTGCCACCATGGTAGACATGACACCCTAATTGGAGTAGTGGCAGAGCAGAGCTTTCTCCCGCGCCCAGTACAAGCACAACGGCCCACCGGCGTGGTAGTCACGTCAACCCAATTGGAGTAGGGGCAGAGCAGAGTCTTTGCCCGCACACGGAACAGGCCCAGCGATCTGCCAGGATGGTAGTCACGACACCCCAATTGCAGTAGGGCCAAAGCAGAGCCACCACCCGCTCCCGCAAGGTAGGCAGAACTGCAACTGACCGGCGGAACAGGACTAGCGGCCTGCAAGCACAGCAGACACATCAACCCATTTGGTTCTTTGAAAAAATAAAAAAAATCTACAGACCCTTAGCCATGCTAACGAAGACAAAAAGAGAGAGAACTCAAATTACTAGCATACAGGATGAAAAAGACAATATCATATCAGATATTTCAGATATACAGAAGATAATCCGAAATTATTTTGAATCTTTGTACTCTAATAAAATAGAAGACAGTGAAGGCATCGATAAATTTCTTAAGTCATATGATCTGCCCAGATTGAGTCAGGAGGATATAGACAACCTAAACAGACCAATATCAATTGAGGAAATAGAAAAAACCATCAAAACACTACCAAGTAAGAAAAGCCCAGGACCTGATGGGTATACAGCAGAGTTTTACAAAACCTTTAAAGGGGAACTAATACCAATACTTTTCAAGCTATTTCAGGAAATTGAAAAAGAGGGAGAACTTCCAAATTCATTCAATGAGGTCAACATCACTCTGATTCCTACACCAGACAAAGACACTTCAAAGAATGAAAACTACAGACCAATATCTCTAATGAGCCTAGAGGCAAAAATCCTCAATTAAATTCTGGCAAATCAGATACAAAAGCATATCAAAAAAATTGTGCACCATGATTAAGTAGGATTCATCCGAGGGATGCAAGGCTGGTTCAATATACAGAAATCAATAAATGTTATTCATCACATCAATAGACTTAAAAATAAGAACCATATGATCATCTCGATAGATGCAGAAAAAGCATTCGACAAAGTACAGCATCCCTTTATGTTCAAAATTCTAGAAAAACTAGGGATAACAGGAACATACCTCAATATTGTAAAAGCAATCTATGCTAAGTCTCAGGCTAGCATACTTCTGAATGGAGAAAAATTGAAGGCATTCCCCCTAAAATCTGGAACAAGACAGGTATGCCCTCTTTCACCACTTCTGTTCAACATAGTTCTCGAAACACTGGCCAGAGCAATTAGAGAGATGAAAGAAATTAAAGGCATATAAATAGGAAAAGAAGAACTTAAATTATCACTATTGCAGATGACATGATTCTATTCCTAGCAGACCCAAAAGGGTCTACAAAGAAACTAATAGAGCAAATAAATGAATTCAGCAAAGTGGCAGGATATAAAATCAACACTCATAAATCAAAGACATTCCTGAATATCAGTGACAAATCCTCTGAAACGGAAATGAGGACAACCACTCCATTCACAATATACTAAAAAAAAAAAAATAATTGGGAATCAACCTAACAAAAGAGGTGCAAGTTTTATACAAGGAAAACTACAGAAACCTAAAGAGAAAAATAGAGGAAGATATTAGAAGATGTAAAAATGTACCCTGTTCATAGATAGACAGAACTAACATCATCAAAATGGCGATATTACTAAAAGTTCTCTATAGGTTTAATGCAATGCCAATCAAAACCCAACGGCATTTCTTGTAGAAATAGAGAAAGCAATCATGAAATTCATATGGAAAAATAAAAGACCCAGAATAGCTAAAACAACACTAAGCAGGAAGTGTGAATCAGTCGGTATAGCGATACCAGACTTCAAACTATACTGCAGAACAATAGTAACAAAAATAGCATGGTACTGGTACCAAAACAGGTGGGTGGACCAATGGTACAGAATAAAGGACACAGAAACCAATCCAAAAAATACAACTATCTTACATTTGATAAAGGGGCTAAAAGCATGCAATGGATGAATGATAGCATCTTCAACAAATGGTGCTGGGAAACCTGGAAATCCATATGTAACAAAAAGAAACTGAATCCCTTTCTCTCGCCATGCACAAAAGTTAACTCAAAATGGATCAAGGAGCTTGATATCAAATCAGAGACATGGTGTCTGATAGAAGACAAAGTTGGCTACGATCTACATACTGTGGGGTCGCCTCCAAATTCCTCAATAGGACACCCATAGCACAAGCGTTAATAACTAGAATCAACACATGGGACTTACTCAAACTAAAAAGGTTTTTTTCTCAGCAAAAGAAACAGTAAGAGAGGAAAATAGGGAGCCCACATCCTGGGAACAAATCTTTCCTCCTCACACTTCAGATAGAGCACTAATATCCAGAGTATACTAAGAACTCAAAAAATTAGTCAATAAGATAACAAATAACCCAAACAACAAATGGGCCAAGAACCTGAACAGACACTTCTCAGAGGAGGACATACAATCAATCAACAAGTACATGAAAAAATGGTCACCATCTCCAGCAGTCAGAGAAATGTGAATCAAAACCACCCTAAGATACCATCTCACTCCAGTAAGATTGGCAGCCATTATGAAGTCAAACAATAACAAGTGCTGGCGAGGATCTGGGGAAACAGGTACACTTGTATATTTCTGGTGGGACTGCAAATTGGTGCAGGCAAATGTTAAAGCAGTATGGAGATTTCTTGGAAAGCTGTGAACGGAACCACCATTTGACCCAGTTATTCCCCTTCTCGGTCTAAAACCTAAAGACCTAAAAAGAGCATGCTACAGGGACACTGCTACATCGATGTTCATTGCAGCACAATTCACAATAGCAAGACTGTGGAACCAACCTAGATGCCCTTCAATAGAAGAATGAATGAAAAACAATGTGGCATTTATACACAATGGAGTATTACTCGGCATTAAAAAATGACAGAATCATAGAATTTGCAGGGAAATGGATGGCATTAGAACAGATTATGCTAAGTGAAGCTAGCCAATCCCTAAAAAACAAATGCCAAATGTCTTCTTTGATATAAGGAGAGTAACTAAGAACAGAGTAGGGACGAGGAGCATGAGAAGAAGATTAACATTAAACAGGGATGAGAGGTGGAAGGGAAAGGGAGAGAGAAGGGAAACTGCATGAAAATGGAAGGAGAACCTCAGAGTTATACAAAATTACATACAAGAGGAAGTGAGGGGAAAGGGAAAAATAATACAAGGAGGAGAAATTTATTACTGTATAGGGGGTAGAGAGAGAAGAGGGGAGGAGACTGGAAAGGAGGGGGGATAGTAGAGGATAGGAAAGGCAGCAGAATACAACAGACACTAGTATGGCAATATATGAATCAATGGATGTGTAACTGATGTGATTCTGCAATCTGTATACGGGGCAAAAATGGGAGTTCATAACCCACATAAATCAAAGTGTGAAATATTATTTATCAAGAACTATGTAATATTTTGAACAACCATATATAAAAATTTTAAAAAAGAGATAACTAAATTCGGTGAATAATGCACGAGAATCCTAATATTTCTACAGTTTAAAATCAATGCCAGTAGATTCCTATGGGACATGATGTGTATTTTGACGTTCATTTTTATTCAACAATGGTACATTACTATTTCATGAGTTTATGCACATCATAGGATATATATTTCATCCACAAATTAGCAAGTTTATAGGCATTTGATTGAATTTCAATCGCTTCCTGCTTTACAATATATGCATTCCTCCAGGTTTCCTGACTGGTCTTTTCATGAGAATTCTTTCCAAACATATTATTTTCAATTTCCATAATCACTTTTGAAGCAAAACTCACACACTGTTCATGATAAACCAAAACACTAATATTACCATTAGATGTATAATTGGTGGGAATGAATGATTGTATATCAATATAAGATTTCCTGTAATTTTCCAGATATCAGTTCAATCCATTATTTAATGTTGGAACAAGTTATATTATTTATTCACAGTATTGTCTATTCATGCTTTATCTCTATATTCATAGACACAGAGTGCACCTCTTTGTACCCCCAATACTAATTTTACGTCTTCAATATATTGTTTCCAGAAATGGTGGACGAAATACTCATGTCACCTGATCTACATATACATTTTTTCACAGTAATATTCTGGACAAATAATGTAATGGTCACGGTTATGATTGCACGAAGGACTAAATGAAAAGTGAACATGGATTACTAAAAACATCTATGTCCAGGTTGCCTAATGCTCTTAACTGTCAATCCTATTGGTGACTACATATTTTTTTCTTCCAAAGATTATGTATTCAAACTCAATCCTGTTGAAAATGTCTAATCCTATCACTCACTTTATACTTTGCCTGATTTCATAATGTCTCTATTGATATCTGCTTTTCTACATTTTTTCCCAGCTCATCATAGTGACTGACTCTTCATATGTGCTGATATTTACATTCACTCTCTAACCGAAACCCTATTGTTAAAGAACTTTTGTCCAAATAAAATACTCACTCTTCTTCCTAAACCTACCGACTAGCTTCATAATCTTACTGACTATCCCTTTTTGACTGGATGTTCTCTTCTACATTCAATCATCCAAGGTACAAAGTCCTATGCCATTGTGTATTGAATTAACTGAGATATCTTTGCAGAACATAATTCAAAGCTAATTATCCCAATCAAGGGCTCAATGCCCTTCTGGGCTTCAAATCATACCTAGATTTCTGTTATCATACTTATATTTAACCTCCATATTCTTGTAAATATCGAAGGTCCCCAACACTATTATTCATCACACAGAATGATTCCTAACACAAATCGAACCTGTTATTAACCCGAAACATACACTGTTCCCTCAATCTCATTTTACAGAAGAGCAGGGACAGAGTTGTTCTTACAATACAGGAAAGAAGGGGACAGTCCACCTGCTGAGAACCTCAAAGGTCCATGCAGAAATGATACCTGGACAAGTTGTAGGCAGGTATAAAGGACCTGAGTGAGCAAAACTCATCTTCCCTGGCAAAACACCTGGTCAGGATGAAGGGATGTGTCTTAATCAGCCTCTCTCTTCTTATTGTAGAGAAGACTGACAAAACCAGACCTGTGTGTAGAGCTGTTCCTGGGTGCCTATCGTTGATATTTCATTCTAACTTGTGAAAGTGTCACAGGAAGTAGGGGCCGGCTCCATCTCATGGGACCCTTGGAAGCAACTGTTTGGGAAAAGTGGTTGCCAAGGCAGTGACCTCATTCAGTTCCAAAGAAAGTGACATACCTCATTATTTGGTGATGGAACTCTCTGAACTTGGTATCCAAGAAGCCAGGCACCCAGAGGCAGTCCCAGTTCCAGTCCCAGTGGACTCGCTTGTTTGGATTTTCCAAGGACAAAATCAATCTTTCTTGGTACCTACTGATGTGAGGATGGCCAAATGCCAGAAGAGCTCTGAAGAGGGACCTTTCCTGAGAAAGCAGGTAGTGGCTCACCACTTTTTCCTGACAACTTCACAGAGTTGGCCATGGAAACCAGATCTGAAAGAGGACAGGCCATTTTGGGAGAACATAGTATGGCTCACCAGTCATAGGACACTCCTTCTAATCACAGACATACTTGGGGGAAGGAGCTGCCTTTGTGGGAGTGGGTATGGGTTTGTGGTTCTGTCTCATGTTCTGAGAATAGGTAGGAAAGGCGTTTTTTTGTTGTTGTTTTTTTTTGTTTTTGGTTTTCAGTGGACTGTTCTAGTAAGTCGTTTGACAAGGCAAGTATTTCCATGTCTGTGTATTCCACTGTGTCCGTTGTTGTAAACATTAGAAAAGAAAATGCATTAATGAATGTGTCCTTTAAAGTATAAATATTCCCAAAATTCATCCTGCCCAATATATGAATGAACTGCAGCTTGTCTTATCGAAGGGAAACACCTGCTATCTTCCCAAGTTAATGTTTTCTTCCTGTATTCTGGCCAGTCTCCAGAATAGGCTCATGGTTTTGTGTCCACGATATGTACCACCTCCAAGCTCTGTGACATGGTCATGTACTGGATAGATGAAAAGAATGGCGAGCATCTCAGAAAACTCAGATATCAGTGTGACCAAGAAACTCTCAGTGGAGAGACCCTGCTTTGGACCTTTTGTTTAAGTACTGTTTTGTTACACTGAATATCTGGAAGGTCTTTGCTTCAGGGCACCCCGTTGTGAAGCCTGAAGAATATAGTTTTGAAATGGAAATGAATAGGCATCACCTGTGGCTCTTTGCTTAATTGCTTTGGAAATGGATGTGGCTGAATTAGCCTCTTGGCCTTCTTTGTGGCTGTGATTTAGATTCTCAGCACATGATGGATATAAAGAATGATCCCATGTGTGCGTCCAAAACTATAATGGCAAAAAATCAGTCATTGTGGATGAAGTCTCTCGTCTTCCTCTGTTAGGTTCCTGACCTCCATCAAGTGTGAATAGGGATTCTTTGGGTCAAATGAGTTTTTCAAAGCCCAGATGAGGTGCTTGGGTTTTCGCATGACTCCAAATCACATATAGAATCTATACCTGAAAGTCAGTAGGCCTCAAATTGTAGAAACAGAGCAGTATTCACGGCAGGCTTATTTGATCACTTCTGGTTCACAGGAGGGCGGTCAAGGCCACCCTGACTTTAGGCAAATGAGGGGCAAGCGAGCTTTTTTTGGACACAGTCTTGGGCTGTGCCCCTGATGGAAAACTCCAGCCAGAGGTTACGATGAGTGACTATATGGAAGAAGATGAGGGCCATGTGGGAATGTTTTGGTTTTAATTTTGGCCATTTGTTTGGCGGTTGGAAGAAATGACTGGGTCCACTTGGGCTTGAACTTTGGTGTGATTTCCCTTAGAGACTGAGTTGTGAAACTGAACTCAGAGAAGTATTGCCATGAATTTTGTTTGGATTTTAGGAGGCCATGCATGTGAGTCGCCCTTGTAAACTGAGATCTAGGGCCAGGGTGGCTTTCCACAGAGCACTGGGAATCTCTGCCAGGATATCACATGATTTTATTCTCAAAGACATGGCAGCCATATTTGAGAGTCGAAAAATACATAGGCCTCACATTGTAGACTTTAATGGGCCTGGCATCATGTGACCATTTTGGCACTCTTTCAGAAGCCTTGCCTGTGAGAGTTCTCCAGAGCTTTTATTGAATTGAGCTTCCTCAACATTTAATGGTTACTGAATGAATTGAAAGCCACAGTGCCTCCAACTTCATCCTTGAAAAATGGCTAGATAAATACCATGAAAATTTTGAAATTCCCATGACCAGGTGGCACTGGAGAACTTTTGGATGTCCTATTGCTGATCAAGAGTATACCAGACAGTGCCTTGATTGACTGGGTTTCATGAAAATGGTGTAGTACAGAGATGCCAGTAAGTTAGAGCCTGCTGAGTAGTGGGCCTAGAGCAGTTTTGGGCAGGTGTGTGATAAATCACCAGTGGTAGGGTCATGAGGATCTACCATTGTATTCCAAATGGCATGTTACTTACATGGTGCAGCCAGCAGACCCTTATATATAAAGGCATCTTGTTATATGGAGAGGTTTCAGGGCAATGTTGAGAATTAGGTTGATATGGACAAGGGGGCAATGGGGCAAGCTATGAGGGATAGAAGCCTGGTTGGTGCATTCTTCTGCATACCCTGGCACACCACACGTGACAGAACTCCCTCCAGCATTGTGTCCCAGTTTAGCTCCTTGTATGTCATGAAGCAAATACCAAACTCCGAGTGCAGTAGCAAAAACACGACAAAAAGTGGACCAGGACCAAATGGCTTCACAGTCCACATGGGGAGAAACTTAGTCCCCAGTGGTCACAGTTTACCTACAAAGAGATAATGCAGCACTGCTGCTCATCTTTATTGGAATATAAGAAGCCATGTCCTCCAGGTCACATAAATGCAGACCCAGCTTTGATGGTCTCACGCAAAGAAGTCAAATCTCCTGACAACAACATATTTTTCAAGTGCCCAACCTCACAGAAAGTTTCTCAAAAAGTTTTTAGGCCAGAAGAGCTCTATGTTTGTGGAGTGTTAACCCAGTCCCTTACTTTTGGAAACTCCCCTACCACCTCCAAGATTGTGAACTCCTGAGCATTTCCATTCCAGATATGTATTCACTGATTTTCTAACTCTTCTCCTCCAATTGTGTCTTAATTGGGGCAAAGGTATTGACAAGGCATTGCTCTGGATGAGAGTGGAAGGATATTTATGCAGCACATATTTGCATACACATTGGATTCATTTTTCAATTTTCCTATTGAAATAGTGAATCCCTGACACTAACCCGAACCTATTAGGCTCAGACTACTCAACCTAATAAAAAGGAGAAAAATAACCCAAACAAATATAAATACAAGCAGTTCAGAGGAGGCATGTTGTATATTTGGACTTGCCTTTTGCATTATATAAGGTAGGAGTTATTAATCTTGTCAATTTTTAATTGAAATAGTTCTCCATGTGTTTTTAAAGTTAACAGATATGTGAATTCTTGTTTCCAATTCTCTGTAGCCATTTCACCCATGTATATTTATATACATATATAGAATCCTACCAGGTATCACATGTACATTTTTGGGAGGTGGCTGACTTGGCAGATACAAATTGTGAGAAGAGTTCACTCCTCTTAAACGCTGTTGGAACTGAAAATTCAACCTACAAGCTTCCTAGTAGAACAACATTATACATAAGCTCATGTTCAGTAAAATAAATATTTTTGCATCTGTGGATGATATATATTTAATGATGAATTTTGTTTGGCATATATATTGCTACTTTTTAATGTCTATTTGTGGTTTTTTTTGTATATATACATACACTCTGTAGATTTTTCAAAATATGAAATATGTGTCTTATATACACTCTCTTAATTCATTCGTGTTCATGTACTTGGATTTATAATCAAATTTTCACAAGGTTATTCTCAGACATATTCATTTAACTGAAATACATGTTTGTTTCCTAGTACTTATTATTTGTCTAGCTTGTTCCTTCGTTATTTTAAAATGCTTTTGTAAAGTATTAGCATTGATAATGAACTTTTTATGAAAATTTATAGCTTCTTCTAGTGTACAGAAAATATGTATGTATGTCATGTGTAGTTTTACCTGCTAAATCATTGCCCAAACTAAGGGCTCCAGGCAATCCTGTATGTGCCCAGATATGTCCTATTAAGAATGGATATTTTCTGTCCCAGATTAGACTTTGTATACTGGAAAGGAAAGAGAAAACAGTAGAGGAAGGGGAAATTCTACCAGCATCTTCAAGAGATACTATAGCATTAACTATATACTGACTATTGCAAAATAAATTAAACACAGAATCTTTAAACATCACAAAAGCTTATAATACTGCATTAAGCTCTACATTTGAGCTGATTTTTGGGGTGCTAAAAATGTAAAAATTTGATCAGGTGTAACTATTGCTGCTGTACCATTATTTGACCCATCAGTGAATATATTTTCAGCATTCATGATAGGAGTTTTATTCCAATTTTTGGAAAAATTACAGGATGCAATGACCCAAAAGACAATAAAAGATTAGATGGTAAGTGGTTATCAAATAAAACATTAGATTTACACATGATTATTGCCCAAGTATTTAACTCATTAGCTAATTCATCAATTTGATTCATAGTGTATGGAGTAATAATTTTATTGGGAGAAATTCCAAACACTCCCTTTGCTGCTTTTATTCCTATGAGTATTAATTGTCCCTCAGCCTCAGGATACCTACTAATAATAGTGTTAGAAGAATAAGATAAATGTATCCATAATAATGGACCTTCTTGCCAAAATACTCCTGTAGGAATATTTTTTGTTGGTAGCACAATAAATAATAAAGGCATTATTTTATCAAATCTATCCAAATGCATATTTCCCATATATGTTTCAATGATTTTTAATGCCTTTATTGCTTCAGGCGTTAACATTCTGGGTGAATTTGGATCAGATGGACCTTTTAGGATATCAAATATAGGTCCCAACTCTCCTGTTGGTATACCTAGATAAGGCCTTATCCAATTAATGTCTCCTAATAACTTCTGAAAGTCATTAATTGATTTGAGTTGATCTACTCGTATTTGAATTTTTGGTGGACTGACCATGGTTGAGGATAATAGAACTCCTAAATAATTAATTGGAAAATTTAATTGCATTTTATCAATTGATATCCCTAGATTATAATTTTTTAATAAGTTTGTAAGTGTGGCATAACATTCTAGCAATGGGTTTTTAACTTGTGTGCTAATAACACATCATCCATATTGTGAAATATTTGTAGTTAAGGATTTTGATTTCTAAGTGGCTGGATTACTTTGTTAACATAAATATGACAAATAGTTGGGCTGTTAGCCATCCCTTGAGGGAGTACTTTCCACTCATACCTCTGATCAGGACCTTCATGATTCAGTGCAGGGATAGTAAATGCAAAACTTGGACTATCCTCAAGAAGAATTGGAAATGAAAAAAAAAAAAACAAGCTTTATTATGTATAACTAAAATATACCAAGTTTTTGGCAAAGCTGACAATTGAGGAATCCTTGATTCAGCATTTCCCAAAATAACCATCTCATTATTAATGGCTCTTAAATCTTGCAATAATCTCCATTTACCAGATTTCTTTTTGATGACAGAAATGAAAGTATAATGGGGAGATACAGAAGGTTGTATATGTTCTTCCGCTAATTGTTGTTTGACCAGGAACTGGGCTGCTTGTATCTTTTCTTTAGTCAGGGTCCACTGAAGAAGCCATACTGGTCTTTCTGATATCCAAGTAATTTTTATTGTCTCAATGGCCCTTTCTGAAAATCCAACCCATGTCTGTCTGTTGCTTGGTCTATTTGTATTGGCGCTGCTATACCTTGTTCTTGTTTTTCTAATCTTTTTCCTTTCCTAAAACCTTCTCTAGCCATAATAGTATGTACATTTTGATTGATGTTATTTGTTAATGTCAAACCTAATTTATCCAGGACATCTCATCCCCATAAATTTACGGGAAGATTATCCAATACATATGGCTGTATAGTTCCTTCACATTCTTCAGGATCCTTCCAATCCAATACCATTGCACTTCTATGGGGATTAGTTGCCACTCCTATGTCTCAAAGTGTTTGAGTGTATTGTTGTAATGGCCAATGTTTTGGCCATTCTTGATGAGAGACAATGCTAACATCTGCACCTGTATCAAGTAGCCCATTAAATTCATGTCCTTGAATATTTAGTTTTAGCCTGGGGCGAGAATCTAAATTTAAAGAAAGCATAACCAAATCTACACCTGTGGAGCCTAATCCCTTGGAACCTCTTTCTACAGCACGACTGGAAAATTTATCATGCAGACTGAGTATTATTAGTAACTGTGCTATTCTATCTCCTGGTGAAATTACTGATATGTCCTTTGGAGAACTGGCTATAAATTTTATTTCACCTTCATAATCGGGATCAATTACCCAAGGACTTATCATAAGTCCTTTTAGATTAGAAGAGCTGCATCCCAATAATAAGCCTACTGTTCCTTTGAGAAGAGGTCCTTTCACCATGTGTAAATGATTTGAACCCCCATCTCTACAGTTAGTACTGATCTGACGGAGGTGCAGATGTCTAACCCTGCGCTCACTCTGATTTGTCTGATGAGGCGTCTGATGAACAATGTGTCCTGGGCACTACACTGATGGGGTTGCTGGGTTCCTCCAGTGCTCCGTATATTTGTGGTTTTGGGCCCCAGAGCATTGGGCTCCCCTGTCCATTTTTTGGCAATGGAGCCCGGTGCCTTTCTCCATGATATCGTGGATAAACAGCTAGTCCTTGTTCGTTTTTGATAATGAAGTACCCTCTATGGTGGTTTGAGAACGGCATTCATTAGCCCAATGTCTGCCTCTACGGCATCGTGGGCAAATACCCAGTATTCTACTCCTTTGGTACCTATTTTTGTTAAACCCTCTTCCTATGGAGCAATTCCTTTTAAAATGTCCTGTTTGTTCACAATTGTAGCATCTTCTTGGCCTTGCATCTAAAGCCTGTTTAATGCAGCTGCCACAAATTGCCCTTATTCATTGATGTCTCTGGCATCTAAAGCCTGTTTTACTGCAGCTGCCATGACTTCCTCTTATTCATTAATGTCTTTACATAATTTAATATATGTGTTTAAATCTTCATGTTTCCATGGTCTAGTGATATCTCTGCACCTACGATTCGCTTGGTCATAAGCCAGTTTTTTATTAATGGCATTGCTTGTTCTGTATTCCCCAAAACTCTGGTAGCTGTTTGAATAAGCCTATCTACAAATTCAGTGTAAGATTCATTAGCTCCTTGTATTACCTTAGATAATTGACCTTGTAAACCTCCATGTCCTTGTAAAGTCTTCCATGCCCTAACCGCTTCTGCAGCAATTTGTGCGTATATGCCAGGATCATATGCAATTTGTTGCTGCTGGTCCTCATAAGGTCCCTTTCCTAACAACATATCTAGATTTCTCTGAGGATAACCAGCTTCTGCATTTCACCTAGCCGTCTCCTTGCAAAATTCCTCATTGGCAACCTTCCATAAAAGGTATTGACCTCCATTTAGCACAGCTTTACACATATTAGCCCAATCTACTGGCATCATATTCAAGTTGTTAATGGATTCGACCAAGCTTACAATGAAGGGTACTTGAGGACCATAGGTTGTTACAGCCCCTTTTAGCTGCTTCACTATTTTGAAATTTAAAGCATGGTGAATTCGCTGCCCTCCTACCTCAAATACAGGGCATGTTAATACTTGAGATCCTGTCTCAGGAACCGAACTATCAACTGCGGGGTTTGGGGGCCTCCTAGCATATGGAGGTGGCCTTGTTATTTGGACATTTACATACTCTGGTGATAGAAAGGTGTTAGTAACAGTCTCCTGTAGAGGAGGCGCTGTTGGTTGGACACTTACGCCCTCTAGTTATTGAAAGTTGTTAGTAGCAGTCTCCTTTTGTAACTTTGCCCCTGATGGCTTTTTCTGACCTAAGCTTTGTTCCTCTATCTTTGTCTGATCTGAAGTCTTTGGACTAAGCAAACCAGATATAAACGTCCTCAATGGCAATGTGCCAACTGTCAGAGTCCCTGGGCTGTTCTTTTCCCCCCTTTTAAATCTTCACCATGATGGTTCCATTATGGTATATTTAACAATTCCTTAAAAATCTATGGGCTACATTTTTGTATTGTATCAACGTATGCCCTGACTGTTCTTGACTTTACTGAGGTGCCTCCTTCCTCTAACAATTTACTTAACACTCTTTCAGTTTGTTTTTTTACTAATTTCTGATCCTGTATTTCTACTATAATACAACCCAACAAGACGATGCCAAACAAAACCGAGACAGAATAAAATAAAAAGGGAACAACAAAAAGTCATTATAGCCTTTATATCCTACTGACATGTGCATCCGTCCTTTCTCCCTATCTGTTCCTCAGAAGTAAATAATTTTTTTCTCAGATGTGAGCGGTTTTTCATCCATCTCACTCATCTCCATGGACAGGCAACAAAAGTGAAGCAAAACAAAAGTGGAATCTTAAAATGGCTACCGATCCTCTCGCCCTTCCCTCAGGGGCTAGCAGTTTACCTTATCACTTACCCTCAGTGGCTCCCCGTGCGAGGCACCAAATGCTGCAGTCTGGCTGGGCACGATTCAAGAGCGACTTTTCAAAAGAAACAAAGTTTATTTTTAGAACCACACACGCCAAGCAAAACAGCTCCTTAGGAAAAACCCTCAGAGCCCAACTGCCACCACTGGCTTCCTTGCAAAGTTTCTGTCACACCCACAAGCCTCTCCACCTCCCACAATCCTCCTGCTCTTGAGGCCATATGGCTGGGTCAGGTGGGTGGAGCCAAAAAAGTCCCACAATGAGCAGCTCTGTGGTCTGAAAGGGCAGGGAAACTGCAGAATGTGCATCATCGCAGAGGAGCCAATCAGCTAGATGTTGCTGGGGCTGCTGTGAGCCAATCATCAGCTGGCAGTCGGAAAGAGCGGGGAAAAAGCTCAATGAGCATCTCCATTGTGCATCACCACAGAGGAGCCAATCAGCTAGATGTTGCTGGGGCCGCTGTGAGCCAATAATCATCTCGCAGGGGAATGTTGCTGGTAACTGGAAGTTTGATGGGGACCCTTAAGCTGTGGCTCTCAACAAATTGGTGTCTCCTTTCTCTGTAGACTATTCAGCACATGTATTTTTATATGCACATATAGAATCCTACCTGTTATCAAACGTAAATTTTTGTGAGGTTGCTGACTAGGCATATACAAGTTATGAGAAGAGATCACTCCTCTTAAACACTGTTGGAATTGAGAATTCAACCTATGGGTGAGCTTGTTATTAGAACAACATTATATATAGATCCACTTTCAGTGAAATCAATATTTTTGCACCTGTGGATGTTACATATTTCATGAAGAATTTCAATTGGCAAATATATTGCTAGTTTAAATGTCTGTCTCTGTGTGTGTGTGTGTGTGTGTGTGTGTATATATATATATTTATATATATATATATATATATATATATATACTCTCCAAATTTTTCAAAATATGAAATATATAAATCTTATTATACACTCCTTAAAATCATTCATATTTATGTATGTGGATTTATGATCAACTTTTCACAAGATTATTCTCAGAAATATTCATCCACCTTAAATACAGATTTGTTTCCTAGTACTGAAGACTAACTTCAGTGAATGGTGCACACAAATCCTAATATTTCTACAGTAAAACCAAGTTCAACATCAATGCAAGCATTTTCCTATGGGATATGATGTGTATTTTGTGGTTCATTTTTATTAAACCGTGGTACATTACTATTTCTTCAGTTTATGCACATCATATGATATATCTTTCATCCACAAGTTCACAAATGTATAGGCATTTGTTTCAATTTCAATCACCTCCTGCTTCAGAACACATATATTCCTCCAGTGTTCTTGACTGGTCTTGTCATGAGACTTCTTTCCAAACATATTATTTTTGATTTTCATAATCATATTTGAAGCAAAACTCACACACTCTTCATGATAAACCATAACCCTAATATTACCGTTAGATGTATACCTGGTTGTAGTGAATGTATGAATATCAGTTTAAGATTTCCAGTATATTTTCAGATATCAAATCAATCCACTATTTAAAGTTGGAACCAGTTATATTATTTATTCACAGTATCGTCTATTCATACATTATTTCTATATCCATTGACACAGGGTACTCCACTTTGTTCCCCCAATATTTATACATCTTCAAAATATTGCTCCCAGTAATGGTGGAAGAAATGCTCATGTCACCTGATCTACATATAAATTTTAACACAGTAATATTCTGGACACAGAAAGCAAAAGTCACTCTTATGATTGTAGCAAAGCCTAAAAGGAAAGTGAGGATGGATTACTAATAATATCCATGTCCCGGTTGCTTAATGCTCTAAAATGTAAATCCTATTGATAAATCCTATGTATTTGTTTCTTTCTAAGATTATATATTCAAACTCAACCCTGTTGAAAATGTCTAATCCTATCCCTCACTTTATACATTGCCTGATTTGTTAATGTCTCTATTGATATCTGCTTTCCTACATATTTTCCCCATTTCATCATTGTGTCTGACTCTTCACATGTGCTGATATTTACATTCACTCTCTTATTGAAAACCAATTGCTAAAGAACGTTTGGTCCAAATCCTATACTCATTGTTGTTTCTAAACCTAGAGACTATCGTCCTAAACCTACGGACTTTACCTTTGTGACTGGATGTTCTCTTCAACTTTCAATCATCCAAGGTACAAGGTCCTATGTCATTGTATATCGATTTATCTGAGACATCTGTGCAGAACATAATTCAAAGCTAAGTAACCCACTCAAGGGCCCAATGCCCATCTGAGCTTCAAATCTTGCCTAGATTTCTGTTTTCATACTTTTATTTTACCTATATATTCTTGTAATTATTGCAGATTCCCAGTACGAATATTCATCCTGCAGAATGATTCCTAACCCAAATCGAACGTGTTATTAACCCTAACCATACACTGTTCCCTCAATCTAACTTTACAAAAGAGCAGGGACAGTGTGACCAGGAAAGTCTCAGTGCAGAAACCCTGCTTTGGGCCTTTTGCTTACCTATTTTTCTGTTGCCCTGAATGTCAGGAAGTTCTTTACCTCAGGCTAACCCTTTGTAAAGCCTGAAGAAAACAGTTTTCAAATGGAAATGAATGGGCATCACCTATGGCTCTTTGCTAAATTTCTTTGGAAAGGGATGTGTCTGAATCAGCCTCTTGGCCCTGTGTGAGGCTGTGACTTAGATTATCAGCACCTGATGGATCTAAAGAAAGATCCCATGTGTGCATCCAAAACCAAAATGGCAAAAAGTTCAGTTATTTTGGATGAAGTATCTTCCCTTCCTCTGTTAGATTCCTGACCTCCATCAATTGAGAATAGGGATCCTTTGGGTCATATGAGTTCTTCAATCCCTGAAGAGGTGCTTGGGTTTCTCATGATTCCAATTCACATAAAGAATCTGTACCTATCAATCAGAAGTAGTCAGTCAATATTGCTCCCAGAAATGGTGGAAGAAATACTCATGTCACCTGATCTACATATACATTTATTCACAGAAATATTCTGGACACTAAATTCAAAGTTCACATTTATGATTGTACCAAAGCCAAAATGGAAAATTAACATGGATTACTAAAATCATCCATGTCCAAGATTACTTATGCTCTCAAATGTCAATCCTATTGATGACTACATATTTGTTTCTTCCTAAGATTGCATATTCAAACTCAACCCTGATTTCATAATGTCTCTATTGATATCTGCTTACCTACATATTTTTCCCACTTCATCATTGTGACAGACTCTTCACATGTGCTGACATTTAAATTCATTTTCTATCCGAAACCCTGTTGCTAAAGAAATTTTGTTCCAAATCATACACTCACCCTTCTTCCTATACCTACCTACTATCTTCCTATTCCTACTGACTATCCCTTTTTGACTGGATGTTCGCTTCTACATTCAATCATCCAAGGTACAATGTCCTATGCCATTGTATATCAATTTATCTGAGACATCTGTGCAGAATGTAATTCAATGCTCAGTATCACAATCAAGGGCCCAATGCACTTCTGGGCTTCCAATCTTACTTGGATTTCTATTTTCATACACACAGTTCACCTCTATATTCTTATAAATTTCGCAGGTTGCCAATACCATTATTCATCCAGAAAATGATTCCTAATCCAAATTGAACCTGTTATTAACCCTAAACATACAGTGTTCCCTCAATCTTACTTTACAGAAGAGCAGGGACAGAGGTGGTCTTATAATACTGAAATGTAGGGATCCTCTACCTGCTGAGAACTTCAAAGGTCCATGCTGAAAGTATCCCTGGAGAATATGTAGGCAGCTATGAAGGACCTGAGAGACCACAAGTCATCTTCCATGGCAAACAACCTGGTCAGGATGTAGGGTTGTGTCTTAATCAGCTTCTCTCTTCTTAATGTAGAGAAAATGGACCAAATCAGGCCTGTATGGAGAGCTGTTCCCGGGTGCCAATGGTTGATATACCATTTTAACTTGTGAAATTGTCACATTAAGTAGGGGAAGCCTCCATCTCATGGGACCCTTGGAAGCAACTGTTAGGACAAAGTGGTTGCCAAGGCAGTGACCTCATTCAGATCCTGAAGGAAGTGACCTCACCTCACTTCCTCGGTGATGGAAATTGGCATCCAGGAAGCCAGGCACACAGAGCAAGTCCCAGTCCCACTCCCAGTGGTGTCACTAGTTTTGAATTACCAAGGACAGAGTCAGCCTATCTTGGTACCTACAGATGTGAGAATGGCCATATGCCAGGAAAGCTCTGAAGAGGGGGCTTGTATGAGAAAACAGATAGTGGCGCACCACTGGCTTCTGACAAGTCTCAGTGAAGAAACCCTGCTTTGGTACTTCTAATTACCTATTGTTCTGTTGCTCTGAATGTCAGGAAGTTTTTTTGCCTCAGGCCACCCCTTTGGGAAGCCTGAAGAAAAGAGTTTTCAAATGGAAATGAATGGGCATCATCTGTGGCTCCTTGCTTAATTGCTTTGGAAAGGGATGTGTCTGAATCAGCCTCTTGGCCCTGTGTGAGGCTATGGCTTAGATTCTTAGCACCTGATGGATCTAAAGAAGCATCCCACGTTTGCATCCAAAACCAAAAGAGCCAAAAGAGCAGTCATTGTGGATGAAGTCTCTCACCTTCCTCTGTAAGGTTCCTGACGTCCATCTATGAGAATAGGGATCCTTTGGGTCAAATGAGTTCTTCAAAGCCCTGCAGAGACTAGATCATACGTTCACACGTTTCTCATGACTCCAATTAACATAAAGAATCTAAACCCCACATTCATTAGGCCTCAAAATGGAGAATCAGAGCAGTATTAAGGGCAGGCCTCTTTGATCACTTCTGGTTCACTAGAAGGGTTTCCCAGCCACATTGACTTTAGGCAAATGTAGGCAAGGGACCTTATTTTGGATACTGTCCTTGGCTGTGCCCCTCATGAAAAACTACAGCCTGAGGTTATGATGAGTGTTGATATGAAAGAAGATGAGGGCCATGTGGAAGTGTTTTGGTTTTAATTGTGGTCATTTTTGTGGCTGTTGGAAAAGATGATGGGTCCACCTGGTCTTGAACACTGGTGTGATTCCCCTTAGAGACTGAGTTTTGGAATGGACCTCAAAGAAGTATTGCCATGTATTGTGTTGGGATTTTAGGATGCCACACATGAGAGTTGCCCTTGGAAACTGAGATCTAGGCCCAGGGTGGCTTTCCACAGAGCACTGGGAATCTCAGGAAGAATATCACATAATTTTATTCTTAAAGAATTGGCAGCCATAGTTGCAAGTCAAAACACACATGGACCACACATTGTAGACCTCAAACGCCTGGCTTTATGTGACCTTTTTGCCTGTCTTTGGGAAGACTTGCCTGTTAGAATTCTCCAGAATTTTCAATGAAATGAGCTTCCTCTCCATTTAATGGTTCCTGAATGAATTGAAACCCACAGTGCCTCCAACTTCATCCTTGAAAAATGTCTGATAATTACCATGAAATTTTTGAAATTCCCATGACCACTTCGCACTGTAGAATTTTTGGATGTTCTATTGATGATCACGAGTATACCAGACAGTGCCTGTTTGATTGGGTTTCATGAAAATGGTGTAGAACAGAGATGGCAGTAATTTGGACCCTGCTGAGTAGTCGGCTTAGAGAAGTGGTGTGAAGGTGTGTGTTAAAACATTTGTGGTTGGGTGATGTGGATCTGCCATTGGCTTTCAAATGGTTTGTGACTGACATGGTGCAGCCCCCAGACCCTTGTATGTAAAGGTATGTTGTTATATGGAGAGGTTTCAGTGCAATGTTTAGAATCAGATTGCTATGGTGAAGGGGGCAAGCTATGTGGGATAGAAGCCTGGTTGGTGCATTCTCCCGCAGACCCTTACCCATCACATGTGACAGAACTCCCTCCAGTACTGTGTCCCAGTTGAACTCTTCGTATTTCATGAAGCAAATACCAAACTCCCAGTGCAGCTGCAAGAAACACAACAAAATTGGAGGATGAGCAAATGGCTTCCAAACTGGAAGACACTTAGCACTCAGTGACAACAGTTTACCTACAAAGAGAGAATTCAGCACTGCTGCCTCATGTCCTTTGGAAAATAAGAAACCATGTCCTCCAGGTCACATACATGCAGACCCAGCTTGATGGTCTCACTACAAAGGGAGCTAAAGCTCCTGACAACAACATATATTTCAAGTGCCCAACCTCAGAGGCAGTTTCTCAAAAAGTCTTTAGTCTAGCAGAGCTCCATGTTTGTGGAGTTTTACCCTCTCCCTTACATTTGGAAACTCCTCTACCACCTCCAAGGTTGTGAACTCCTGAGCATTTTCCATTCTTGATGTGTATTCACAGATTTTCTAACTCTTCTCCTCTAATTGTGTCTTACTTGGGGTGAAGGTAATGTCAAGGCATTGTTCTGGATGAGAGTGGGAAGATTTTTGGGTAGCACATATTTGCATACACCTTGGATTCTTTCTCCAATTTTCCATTTGAAATACTGAATCCCTGACTGTAAGGGGTAGAAGGAATTCTCCTTCAAAGAATAGCCTGACAATTACAAGAAACAGCCCCCAGGGAGACATCCTGTCTGGGAGACATCCTGTAGTCATCTGTGTTCCTGAGACATCCTGTGGCCATCTGTCTTCCTGAAATATCCTGAGCTTATCTCACCTTGTGAAGACATCCAGGAACAGCTGATAAGAGAGCTTTCAAATCTCCAGCATATAAATTCCTCTGTGTGAACAATAAAAGTTTGCAGCTTGATCAGAACTTTTGTCTTGCTGTCATCTCTCGTGTCTCTTGTCCCTTCATTCCTCCCCATCTAGGTTTGCTACCCACGTTGATGTGTCCTGCAGGCCAGGACAACTGGCGCCCAACGACTGGGGCTCGAGCCTTTGACTGAGGGGGAACCCTGTCCTCCTGGAAGATTTGGACAAGTGGAGCTCGCGATTGCCTCAGCAGACACCACTGAGAGACAGATCCAGGAGGAGAGTGGGGATGACGCACAGTGAGTGACCCACCATGGGACAAGCAGTTTCGTCACATGATTTGTTTTTGTCAGGCCACAAGGAATCCTTAAATACATGGGGGGCACGTGTTAAGAAAAATGACTTAATATTTTTCTTTTCATACATCGAAGAATTTTTTCCATGGTTTCCCTTTGAAGGTAACATTGATGGTAAAAGATGGCTTAGAGTAGGAGACATTTTAAAAGATTATTATGAATCCTTTGGCACAGAAAAAGTGCCTGTTCCTACCTTTTCTTTCTGGAAATAAATTAGTGAAATTCTTAAAAGTTCACCCTTTGACAATGGTACCTTAATACTTGTCAGGATTGGGGAAGAGACTATGCAAAAGACCTCTCGTCCCTTCTCGGCATGCCCATCAGTTAGTATAGACATAGACCCTTCTTAGTCTCCCCAGGACCCTGGGACCTTCCTGATCTTCCTCAAAATCCCACCCTAATGAATAAGGCTCCAATGGTTTCCAACCGCCTTTATGCAGTTTTAAATCCCGGAGAAACTTTGACCCCTGGGGAGGAGGCTACCTTGGAGAAGGAAGCAGCTCGCTACCATTCAGAAGACTCTCCACCTCTCAGGACCCTGCCACAGACTATAGGACTTACACATTCCCCTCCCTCCTATATCCCTCCTGCCTTTTGTGCTCTGGCTCTTCAGGGGCCAAATGTCCCCCCAGATATTTTTTCCCCACTTCCCTTGCCTAACCTGCCTCCCTTGAGAGAGTCTCTCCAACATGGACGGGAACAGATCCAATTTTTAAAAGAATAAAGATCCCTTGACTCTGAGCTCTCTTCATTAGCCTTAGGAATGGAGTCAACACAAGCTGGCCCGCAGTGGTCTAATACAAAGGCGAAGCCGCTCCATCGGCCTGTGCTCGCCTTCCAGTCACCACCAGTCAGATAGATAAGCCTGCCCAGGCTGAGGTGAAAGACTTAGAAGAGGAAAAAGAGGAGGAAGCGGGGGAAATGGATCAAGGAGATCAGGACTTAGAGGATGAGGAGTTCACCCCTAGGCAGGAAGGAACCCAGAGTGTCTACAAAAAATTTAGCCTCCATTTTCTTGAAAAACTTAAAAAGGCTTGTGCTCACTATGGCCCCACTGTGCCCTATACGTTGGCTTTATTAGAAAGCTGCAGCACACAATTTCTTACTCCCAATGATTGCAAATTTTTAGACCTAGCTGCCCTCAGTCCCGGAGACTTCCTGCTATGGAATGCAGATTTCAAAGAGCCCTGTCAGAAACTACTCAAAAAAATTAACAAAGGCCTCCTCTAAATCCTGGACTTATGTTAAGCTAGTGGGCAATGCAACTTTTGACACTAAAACTAAACGGGCACGTTTCCCTGCTGGACTTTTTGCGCAGATTTAGATGGCTGGCTTAGTTGCTTGGAGACGCCTCCCTGAAAGGGCCTCGGCTATCACTTCCCTGGCAAGAACTCGACAAGGGCCCGATGAGCCTTATAGCGACTTTGTTCCCTGGCTTTACCTAGCTGTGGAATGCTTGCTTGGACCAAGCGAAAGCGAAAGCACCTTTGTAAAACATCTTGCCTTTGAAAATGTCAACCCGGCATGTCAGGATGTTCTTCGACATCATAAGGATAAAGGGAAACTTTCTGACTTTATTAGAATCTGTGCAGGCGAGGGTGCAGCCCATGCCATGGGTCTCAAATTAGTGCCGCATTTACCAAGGCCTTTTACAATACTGGCTCAAGTACTTGCTTTACTTGTAAACAACCAGGCCATTTTGCACGCAGGTGTCCGACAGGCAAACAAAGAGTAAGAATAGTGTCTCCTCAAACTGGAGCTAAACCGACCCCAGCTACACTTTGTCCTTGATATGGTAAAGGTCATCACTGGGCCAGTGAGTGTAGATCAATGACAAATGCCCTCAGACAGCCTATTTCTTTCTACTTCTCAGGAAACTCCCTGGGGCAATGAGGTTTGTTCCCTCCCAAACTCCCAACCTACCTCAAAATCCTTCTCCACAATTGGCTCCCTCAAACTACCCACTCCAGGCAGTGCAGGATTAGACCTCTGTGCCACCACTGATACAATATTAGACTCAATACAAGGGCCCCAGATAATACCAACTGGAATTATGGGTGCCCCTCCATCTCATACGTGTGCCCTTATTCTTGGAAGATCCTCTACTACCTTACAAGGTGTTCAGGTCTTCCCTGGCATTAATGATAATGATTTCACTGGAGAAATAAAAATACTGGCCACAGTTATTAATAGAGTTGCGGCCATCCCAGGAGGAAAAAGTCTTGCACAATTAATACATCTTCCCTTAGATTAAGGGGCATTTCCACCTCCCAAACCTACTGTGGGGGACTGCCTCCTTGGGCTCCTCTGAGGTATATTGGGTTCATCCCATTTCTCATATTAGACACACCCTTACCTTACTTATTGAAGGAAAGCAATACCAAGCAATTGTAGTTACTGGAGCTGATGCGACAATTATTTCTCAAAAATACTGGCGATCAGGTTGGCCCCTCACCCCATCCTTGACTGACCTTAAAGGGATAGGAAAGTCAAAAAATCCTTTGGTCAGCTCTACTGCTCTTAGCTGGACTGATAAAGAGGGTAATAAGGGAACTGTCACTTCTTTCGTTGTTCCTGACCTCCCTGTTTACCTATGGGCTGGAGATATTTTGAGTCAAATAGAAGTTATTCTTGCCAGTCCCAATTCCATGGTGACTCATCAAATGCTCCGTATGAATTTTGTCCCTGGTACAGGCCTTGGGAGGCTGAGACAAGGACTGGTGGAGCCTATACAACCAATAAAAAAAAATACATATGGACTTGGATATTTGGATTTTTAGTGTCGGTTCCTGACCCTCCTGTTCCCATGGAGATAAAATTATTTGGGAGACTCAGACTCTTGTGTGGGTGGATCAGTGGCCCCTTACCCAAGAAAATTTGGAGGCTGCCTCCATGTTAGTGAAGGAACAGCTGGCAGCCCGCCATGTAGAGCCCTCAACCTCACCATCGTACACTCCTATTTTTGTTATCAAGAAAAAATCAGGCAAGTGGCGCCTTTTACAAGATTTGTGTGCCATTAATAAAGTTATACTCCCGATGGGAGCACTACAGCCAGACATTCCCACACCAGTGGCTATTTCCAAAAACTATTGTAAAATGGTTATGGACTTAAAAGATTGCTTTTTTACCATTCCTTTGCATCCTGTGGATAGACCCTATTTTGCCTCTAGTCTTTCTTGCATTAATATTCAGGGCCCTATGCAGAGACTTCAATGGAAGGTTCTTCCCCAAGGTATGGCCAACATCCCTACTCTTTGCCAAAAATACGTCGCTCAAGAAGTAGACCCTGTGAGAGAGCGAGGGCCACAAATTTATATTTTACATTATATGGATGATTTGTTAATTGCTGCACCTAATACCCATGATCTTAATAATTGTTACTTGGACTTTTACAAAATCCTCACTACCTTGGGACTACAGATAGCTCCTAATAAGGTTCAAACACAGGACTCTTATAAAAGTTTGGGCCTTAAAATTCTACAGAAATCAGATCCAAATTTCTAAAATACAACTACGTGTGGACCATCTTCACACCCTTAAAGATTTTCAGAAATTACTGAGGCATATTCAATGGCTAATAACATATTTAAAATTATGCACTTGTGTACTTTTGACCCTTAATGATATTTTGAGAGGTAATTCCCACCCCTCCTCCCCTCAAAATCTTACTCCCAAGGCATGACAGGCATTAAACCAAGTCACAGAAGCCATTGCCCAACAATTTGTTACGCAAATTTCTTATAACCTTCCTCTGGTTCTGGTTATTTTACACACTCCTCATACACCCACAGGAATATTTTGGCAGCGAGATCCACATTTTAAAAATAAAGACTGCCGCTTGTTTTGGGTCCATTTACCCACCACATCCTCGAAGGTTATTACTGTTTATCTTGCTCAGGTAGCTTCTATTATTTTTAAAGGTCATTTGATTTCTCTACAACATTTTGGCAAAGACCCTGATAATATTTTTATTCCATATACTAAGGACCAAACCCATTTTTTACTACAGACAAGGGATGAATGAGGTATTTCCCTATCAGGCTTTTGGGAACAATTGATCACCACCTCCCCAATGACCCCCCTTTACATTTTGTCCAGTTACATCCATTTAATTTTCCTGAAATTACTCAAAATGCTCCCATTCCTCAAGCCCTTACTGTCTTTACAGACGGTTCCTGTAATGGCTGAGCGGTCTTTGTTGTCAATAACCAGCCTACCACCTTTGATACTGTCTATCAGTCACCACAGTTTGTGGAATTGTTTGACATAACACAAGTTTTTATAACATTTTTTATAATCCTGTTAATATTTATAAAGACAGTGGCTACATTGTTAATTCTGTGCACCTGCTGGTGATTTCACCCCCCATTAAGGCTTCTAACAATGCGGCCTTTCTGTTTCACCAGCTTCAGCAGCTAATTCAGGTCAGACAACACCCATTTTTCTTAGGACACATAAGGGCACACTCTGATCTTTCCAGCCCTCTAATTCAAGGTAATGCCCAAGCTGATGCAGCAACTCGTTCCATCTTTCCAACTTTTGTTGGCTCCATTCAAAAGGCCACGGAGTTACACAGTCTACACCATTTAAATTTCCAGAGCCTTTGATTACTTTGTAAAATTACCAGGCAACAGGCACGAGAAATAGTAAAAGCATGCCCTAGTTGCGCTGTCTCCCTCCCCATTCAACACTTGGGAGTTAACCCCTGAGGATTACTGCCCGATCAGTTTTGGCAAATGGATGTTACTCATTTTCTTGAATTTGTAATAGCCAAATATATATACACATTTCTGTAGATACCTTCAGCGGCTTTATTTTTGCATCACCACATTCTGGAGAGGCTACCAAAGATGTCCTTTCTCATCTTGTTTCAGCCTTTTCTGTTATGGGTAAACCAATACATATTAAAACAGATATTTATCCTACATATACCATTGCCAAGTTTAAAAAGTTTTGTGCTACCTTGCAAATTTGTCATACTCCTGGAATTCCATACAACCCTCAGGGCCAAGGCATTGTGGAACTTGCCCACCTTACCTTAAAAACTTGGCTAACCCTCCTTAAGGCTTCCTCCCTTGTATTTACCACACCCAGGCATCGCCTTAACAATGCATTATTTGCCCTTATTTTTCTTACCCTAGACAATGAAGGCCATTCGGCAGCAGACAGACACTGCCATCCCTCGTCCAATTCTGTTCGCCCACCTGTTATGTGACACAATCCCCTTACAAATAAATAAAAAGGCCCAGATCCTCTCCTCATCTGGGGAGGAGGCTCAGCTTATGTTTTGGACCAAGATCAAACAGCCCCAGGATGGTTACCAGAACTCCTGGTTAAACAGGTTAATGACTTACCTCAAAACAGGGACAGAGGGACTCCTCATGAGGACAAAATTTCTTCTTTTTCAGATGCAGCCAACAATCTGCCAGCCTTGGAATAACAGTTCCTGTGGGCACAGGTACACTGGCTTAGGCACGTCTATTCACTCTTACCATCGCCTGTCTCAACAAATTATAAACTCTATCAGTAACAACTGATAAAAACTCTATCATGAACCATTAAAGATTTGCAGGACCAAATAGACTCCCTGGCAGAAGTGTTCCTTCAAAAAAGACGAGGCTTAAATTTGCTGACAGCTAACCAGGGAGGTATTTGCTTGGCCTTAGGGGAACGATGCTGCATTTATGCCAATAATTCTGGCATAGTATGCACTAAAATTAAGCAGCTTCAAGAAGATCTAGAAAAGAGACGAAGGGAAATATTTGAAAATCCCCTCTGGACTGGGCTTAATGGATTTCTGCCCTATCTTCTTCCCCTATTAGGCCCTTTGTTGGGTTTACTTTTAATGGTGTCCCTAGGACCCTGCATTATAAACAGGCTGTTACAATTTATTAAAGAACAGATTAATATTTTGGCCTCTAAGCCCCTACAGGTGCACTATCATCGCCTGGATATGGAAGACCGTGCTGCCAACATTTAAAAGGATGTTCTACCCTCCTCATAAGCTTATTTCTTAAGGTTACATGCCCACAGATCTCGCTTTCTTATATAAAACTCTAAGTAACAGCTCTGACCAACCATCTTCTGCCCTTGCCATAAGGGTTCGTCCTCCATGGGCCCCTCTGTTTGGGGGAGGACGCACCCATGGAGTGAGGACGTTAGGCCATAATAACAGAGGGTGCAGGAAGGACTGCAGGAGGATGGATCCATGGTTCCCAAAACCCAAGTCTTCTGAGTGACACGCTCTGGTTCATGGCAGTTGGCATGCTTCCCCCTCAAAGCCGTCTCCTTAAAAAACATGCCTAGGCCACCACGAAATCTCCTAGTAAACATGCTCGATCAGATCAGGAGATATTCTAAGGCCTGTTAGAGAAACAGAGCCTCTATAACCCCCTAAAACATTGGCCTATAAGGTATGGTCAAATATTTTATATAAGAAAGGGGGAAGATGTCAGGGGCTAGAAGGAAGTTCTCCTTCAAAGAATAGCCTGACACTTACAAGAAATAGACCCCTGCGAGATTTCCTGCCTGGGAGACATCCCGCAGCCATCTATCACCCTGAGACATCCTGCGGCTATCCGTCTTCCTAAAATATCCTGAGGTTATCTCACCCTGTGAAGACATCCAGCAACTTCCGATAAGAGAGCTTTCTCATCTGCAGCATATAAATACACTGTTAGAACTATAAAAGTTTTCAGCATGATCAGAACTGTTGTCTTGCTGTCTTCTCTCATCACTCTTGTCCCTTCATTCCTCCCCAACAAGGTTCAACGCCCACGTTGAAGTGTCCAGCCGGCCCGGACACCTGACACTAAACCATAACCTACTAGACTCTGACTACTAATCCTAATATGATGGAGAAAAATAATCCAAACAGAATGGAAATACAAGCAGTACAGAGGAGGCATGGTGTATAGTTGGACTTGCCTTTTGAATGATATAGGGTAGGTGTTATAAATCTAGCTAATTTTTAACTGAAATAGTTCTCCACATGTTTTTAAAGTTAACAAATATGTGAATACCTGTCTCCCTTTCTCTGTAGCCAATTAAGCACATGTATTTTTATATGCACATATAGAATCTTACCTGGTATCACACGTATATTCTTTTGAGGTGTCTGACTTGGCAAATACAAATTGTGAGAAGAGATCACTCCTCCTAAACTCTGTTGGAACTGAAAATTCAACCTATGGGTGAGCCTCCTAGTAGAACAACATTATACATAAATCGATGTTCTGTAAAATAAATATTTTTGCATCTGTGGCTGATGTACATTTCATGAAGAATTTCGATTAGCATATATATTGCTACATTTTATTGTCTGTGTGTGTTTTTTAATATATATATATATATATATATATATATATATATATATATATATATATATATATATACTCTCCAAATTTTTCCAAATATAAAATATATGTGTCTTATATACACTACCTAAATTCATTCATGTTCATAAATATATGTGTCTTATATACACTACCTAAATTCATTCATGTTCATGTATGTGGATTTATAATCAACATTTCACAAGATTATTCTCAGAAATATTCATCCACCTGAAATACAAATTTGTTTCCTATTTCTGAAAACTAACTTCAGTGAATGGTGCATACAATCCTAATATTTCTACATTAACTGACCCTGTTTAACATCAATGCAAGTAGATTCCTATGGGACATGATGTGTATTTTGAAGTTCATTTTATTCAACACTGGTACAATAGAATTTCTACAGTTTACGAACATCATAGGACATATATTTCATCCATAAGTTCACAAATTTATAGGCATTTGATTCACTTTAAATCATTTACTGATTCAGAACACATGTATTCCTCCAGGTTTCTTGACTGGTCTTTTCATGAGACTTCATTTCAAACACATTATTTTGGATTTCCATAATCATTTTGAAGCAAAACTTACACACTCTTCATGATAAAACATAACCCTAATATTACCATTAGATGTATTACTGGTTGGAATGAATAATTGTATATCAATATAAGATTTTCTGTATATATTCAGATATCAATTCAATCCTTTATTTAAAGTTGGAACCAATTATATTATTTATTCACAGTATGGTCTATTCATGCATTATCTCAACATTCATAGACACAGGGTACATCTATTTGTAACCCCAATACTAATTTATTCGTCTTCAAAATGTTGCTCCCAGAAATGGTGGAAGAAATACTCATGTCACCTGATCTACGTATGCATTTATCACAGTAATATTCGGGACACAAAAAGCAGAGGTCACACTTATGATTGTACCAAAGCCTAAATGGAAAGTGAGCATGGATTACTAAAAACATTCATGTCCAGGTTGCCTAATGCTCTCAAATGTCAATCCTATTTATGAAAACATATTTGTTTCTTCCTAAGACTATATATTCAACCTCAGCCCTGTTGCAAATGTCTAATCCTATCACTCACTTTATACTTTCCCTGATTTCCTAATGTCTCTATTGATGTCTGCTTTCCTAAATATTTTCACCAGTTCACAATTTTGACTAACACTTCACATGTGCTGACATTTACATTCACTGTCTATGTGATACCCTATTGCTAAAGAACTTTTGTTACAATTTCTGTACTCACTCTTCTTCTGAAACCTACAGAATATCTTCCTAATCCTACCGACTATCCCAGTTTGAGTGGATACTCACTTCTACATTCAATCATCCAAGGTACAAGGTCCTATGCCATTGATTATTGATTTATCTGAAACATCTATGCAGAACATGTATCAAAGCTAAGTATCCCAATCAAGAGCACAATGCCCTTGTGGGATTCCAATCTTACCTAGATTTCTGTTTTCATACTTATATTTCACCTATATATTCTTGTAAATATCACAGGTTCCCAATACCATTATTCATCAAGCAGAATGATTCCTAACCCAAATCAAACCTGTTATTAAGCGAAACGATACACTGTTCCCTCAATCTAACTTTACAGAAGAGCAGGGACAGTGTTGGTCCTAAAATAGAGGAATGTAGTGAATCTTCCACCTGTTGAAAAACTCAAAGTTTCATGCAGAAGTGATCCCTGGAGAAGATATAGGCACCACTGAAGGACCTGAGAGAGCAAAAGTCAACTTCCATGGCAAACAACCTGGTCAGGATGAAAGGTTGTTACTGAATCAGCCTCTCTGTTCTTTTTTTTATTATTGGTTGTTCAAAACCTTACAAATCTTTTGACATAACATATTCATACATTAGCATACATTAGCTTCAAGTGATTTATGAACTCCCATTTTTACCCCAGATACAGATTGAAGAATCACATCGGTTACACATCCACATTTTTACATAATTCCATACTAGTAATTGTATTCTGCTACCGTTCCTATCCTCTACTATCCCCCCTCCCCTCCCCTCCCATCTTCTCTGTCCACCCCATCTACTGTAATTCATTTCTCACCTTGTTTATTTTCCCATTCCATTCACAACCTCTAATATGTAATTTAGTATAACAATGAGGGTCTCCCTCCATTTCCATGCAATTCCCCTTTTCTCTCTCTTTCCCTCCCACCTCATGTCTCTGTTTAATGTTAATCTTTTCTTCCTGCTCTTCCTCCCTGCTCTATTCTTAGTTGCTCTCATTATATCAAAGAAGACATTTGGTATTTGTTTTTTAGGGATTGGCTAGATTCACTAAGCATAATCTGCTCTAGTGCCACCCATTAGAATATGGACTCAAAGAGTCCTGTTTGGAGAGCTGGTCCTGGGTGCCTATGGTTGATATACATTCTAACTTGTGAAAGTGTCACAGGACGTAGGGGCAGCCTCCATCTCATGGGACCCTTGGAAGCAACTGTTATGACAAAGTTGTTGCTAAGGCAGTGACCTCATTCAGTTCCTGAAGGAAGTGACCTCACCTCACTTCCTTGGTGATGGAACTCTAAGAACTTGGGATGCAGGAAGACAGGCACCCAGAGCCTGTCCCAGTCCCAGTCCCTGTGGTCTCACTTGTTTGGATATACCAAGGACAGAGTCAGTCTTTCTTGGTACCTACTGATATGAGAATGGCCAAAAGCCAGAAAAGCTCTAAAGAGGGGCCTTTCCTGAGAAAGCAGATAGTGGTTCACCAGTGGCTCCTGACATCTTCACAGAGTTGGTTAAAGAGACCAGACCTGAGACAGCATAGGCCATTTTGGGGGAACATACTATGGCCCACCAGTCAGAGGACACTCTGGATAGTCACAGACCTACTTTGGGGAAGGAGGTGCCTCTGTGGGTGTCGCTGTGTGTTTGTGGATTTGCCTCATGTTCTGAGAATAGATTGGTTTTGAGTGAACTGTTTCTAGTAAGTCATTTGACAAGGCGAGTGTTTCTATGTCTGTGTATCCCACTGTGTCCATGGTTATAGACATTAGAAAAGATAATGCATCAATCGATGTGTCCTGTCTAGTAGAAAGCTTCCCATCATTTATTCTCCCAAATTGATGAATGGATTTTGGCTTGCCTTATCGATGGGCAACACGCGCTATCTTCCAAAGTTTGTGCGTTCTTCCTGAATTCTGGCCACTCTACAGAATAGGCTCATGGTTTTGCGTCCAATATATGTACCATTTCCAAACCCTGTTACATGGCCATGTACTGGATAGCTGAAGGGAATGGCGAGCATCAGAAAACTCAGATATCAGTGTGACCAATAAAGTCTCAGTGGAGAAACCCTGCTTTGCTTACCTATTGTTCTGTTGCCCTGAATGTCAGGAAGGTCTTTGTTTCAGGCCACCCCTTTGTGAAGCCTGAAGAAAACAGGTTTCAAATGGAAATGAATGGGCATCACCTGTGGCTCTTTGCTTAATTGCTTTGAAAAGGGATGTGTCTGAATCAGCCTCTTGGCCCTGTTTGAGGCAATGGCTTAGATTCTCACCACCTGATGTATCTTAAGAATGATCCCATGTGTGCATTCAAAACCAAAATGGCCAAAAGAGCAGTCATTGTGGATGAAGTCTCTCCCCTTCCTCTTTTAGGTTCCTGACCTCCATCAAGTGAGAATAGGGATTCTTTGGGTCAAATGATTTCTTCAAAGCCCTGCAGAAGCTAGCCGATATGTGCTTGGGTTTTATAATGACTCCAATTCACATAAAAAAATAAACCCCACAGTCAGTAGGCCTCAAATTGGAGAAGCAGAGAAGTATTAACAGCAGGCCTATTTGATCACTCCTAGTTCAGAGGAAGTGTGTCCAGGCAACCCTGATTTTAGGCCATTAAGGGGCAAGGGAGATTATTTTGGAGACTGTCTTGGGTTTCGCCCCTCATGGAAACATCCAGCCAGAGGTTATGATGAGTGTCTATATGAAAGATCATGAGGGCCATGTGGGAGTGTTTTGGTTTTAATTGTGGCCATTTGTTTGGTGTTTGGAAGAGATGACTGGGTCCACCTTTACATGAACTCTGGTGTGATTCCCCTTAGAGACTGAGTTCTGGAACTGAACTCAGAGAATTATTGCCATGAATTGTGTTGGGATTTTCAGAGGCCATGCATGAGAGTCCCCCTTGAAAACTGAGATCTATGTGCAGGGTGGCTTTCAACAGAGCACTGGGAATCACAGCCAAGATATCACGTGATTTTATTCTGAAAGACTTGTCAGCCATATTTGAGAGTCGAAACACACATGGACCTCATTGTAGACCTCAATGGGACTGGCTTCATGTGACCATTTGGCCACTTTTTGAGAAGCCTTGCCTGTGAGAATTCTCCAAAGCTTTCATTGAAATGTGCTTCCTTTACATTTAATGGTTCTGGAGTGAATTTTAACCCACAGTGCCTCCAACATCATCATTGAAAAATGGCTACAAAAATACCATAAAATTTTTGAAATTCCCATGACCAGGTGGCAATGGAGGACCTTTGGATGTCCTGTTGCTGATCATGAGTATACCAGACAGTGCTTTGATTGACTCGGTTTCATGAAAATCGTGTAGAACAGAGATGCCAATAAGTTGGAGCCTGCTGAGTAGTGGGCCTAGAGCCGTGGTGGTCAGGTGTGTGATAAAACATCTGTGGTGGGGCCTGTGGATTTTCCATTGGCTTCCAAATGGCTTGTGACTGACATGGTGCAGCAAGCAGTCCCTTCTATATAAAGGCATCTTTTAATACTGAGAGATTTCAGGGCAATGTTCAGAATCAAGTTGCTACGGTCAATGGGGCAATATATGTGGGCTAGAAGTATGTTTGGTGCATTCTCCTGCAGAAACTGACACACCACATGTGACAGAACTCCCTCCAGCACTGTGACCCACTAGAACTCCTTGTATTTTTGAATCAAATTTCAAACTCCCAGTGTAGCAGCAAGAAACACCATGAAATTTGGAGGATGACCAAATGGCTTCACAGTCCACATGGGGAGACACTTAGTCCCCAGTGGTCACAGTTTACCTACAAAGAGCAAATTCAGCACTGCTGCCTCATCTTCACTGGAAAATAAGAAACCATGTCCTCCAGGTCACATAGATGTAGACCCAGCTTTGTTGGTCTCACTACAAATGAAGCTAAAGCTCCAGAAAACAACATATTTTTCAGGTGCCCAACCTCATATTCAGTTCTTCAAGAAGTCTTTAGGCCAGCAGAGCTCCATGTTTGTGGAGTGTTTACCCTATCCCTTACTTTTGGGAACTCCTCTACCACCTCCAGTGTTTTGAACTACTGAGCATATTCCATTCCAGATATGTATTCACAGATTTTCTAACACTTCTCCTCTAATTGTGTCTTACTTGGGGAAAAAGTAATGTCAAGCCATAGTTCTTGATGAGAGTGGGAACATTTTTGTGTAGCACATATTTGCATACACATTGGATTCATTTTCCAATTTTCCATTTGAAATACTGAATCCCTGACCCTAACCCCTACCCTACTAGACTCTGACTACTAATCGTAATATCATGGAAAATAATTACCCAATCAGAATAGAAATACAAGCAGTTAAGAGGAGGCATGTTTGGTATTCTTGGACTTGCCTTTTGCATTATATAGGGTAGGAGTTATAAATCTAGTCAATTTTTTTGTTGAAATAGTTCTCCATGTGTTTTTAAAGTTAACAAACATGTGAATTTATGTCTCCCTTTCTCTGTAGCCTAGTCAGCAAATGTATTTTTATATGCATATATAGAATCCTACCTAGTATCACACGTACATTTTTGTGAGGTGGCTGACTTGGCAGATACAAATTGTGAGAAGATATCACTCCTCCTAAATGCTGTTGAAACTGAAAATTCAACCTATGGCTGAGCCTCCTATTTGAACAACATTATACATAAATCCATGTTCAGTAAAATTAATATTTTTGGATCTCTGGATGATATGTATTTCACGATAAATTTCGGTTGGCATACATAATGCTACATTGTAATGTCTCTGTGTGTATATATATATATATATATATATATATATATATATATATATACTCTCAAGATTTTTCAAAATATGAAATATATGTGCCTTATTGTGCACTCCCCAAATTCATTCATATCATGAATGTGGATTTATAATAAACTTTTCAAAAGATAATTCTCAGAAATATTCATCAACCTGAAATACATATTGGTTGCCTAGTACTGAAAACTATCTTCAGTAAATGGTGCATACAAAACCTAATATTTCGACATTGCAAGTTGGCCGCGAATAGAGTGCATCACACCCAGTGTACCACGCCACATTGCAGGTGAATAACGAGTTAGAATGACAAAAGACTATCTTGTTAGGATCTTACAGAAAAATGGGTGTGCACCGAAACCTAAAAGAATGATTTCCACCAACGAGGTCCGGTAATTGAGTCTCAAACGCGAGCCAAATATGCAACCGGAGATCTGGGCTTACTGATCCGTGCGGCCCGCCCCGTGGCTACAGACGTCGGGGCACCACCAAGAAGCGACTAGCATCCAGGGAGAAACGTTGCTGCAGATTCTGTGGAATCCTGCCGGCTGACCCCCCACTGAGCCCCAGGCGGAGTTCGGGATCTCAGTCAGGGAAGGAAGCGCTACAGTTCTATCCCCCACAACAGAAACTCCACCAAGGAAACCAACGGCAACCATCTTGGAGCGCTGAAGTAACCACCGCCACTCTCCGACAGATTGCAACAATAAAACAGTTGTGTGTTTTACGCTCATCTCCCATACAGTAGGATATTTGCATAAAATCTTTCCTAAGCTTTC
Organism: Callospermophilus lateralis; assembly: GCF_048772815.1. NCBI lineage: Eukaryota > Metazoa > Chordata > Mammalia > Rodentia > Sciuridae > Callospermophilus > Callospermophilus lateralis. The sequence goes on from NW_027512524.1 coordinate 264,189, forward strand.
CAGGGGAGGGATTATCAGAGAGAGCCTGAATAAAGATGGGGGGGGAAACTAGAGGCACCTGACCTTCTACTCCCCCTCCCATCAGTGGTGAAAACAAAATCTGTCTAGCCAGTGATGGGGAAGGGGCAAACGGAAAAAAAAAAACAATAGAGTGCTGGGGTTCCCAATAGACACAATCCACACCCAAGAAACGGCAGGCCAGAGTACAGTTTGAGCTGCCGAGGGCATTACTCAGGGGAAAACTGGTGTAGCAGGAGAAACCAGGACTAGCAGGAGAAACCAGGGGACTAGAGGCCAGGCCCGCGTGACTGGGCGCCTGGAGAAGGCTCGCCCGCCGGCAACAGCCGGCCCGCTGCAGGTGCGACTGGACGACTGGAGACCGCCTGCCCACCAGCGACCAATCACCTGCCATATGCCCGCCCTAATGGGAGGCTAGAGATCGCACAACCGTCGGTGACAGCCCACCCGCTGACTGCGTGACTGGACAGCTTGTGACCGCCTGCACACCCGCGACCAGGAGCTGAAAACAAACAGAGACAGTACAGTCGCACACCCCCATGCGAACACCCGGGCAAAGAGCCTGGGGCCCACCATAGCAGAGAGGTGACATCACTGGAGCTCGGCCGTCGGAATTCCTTCCCAGTGGAATCCACTTTAGCATGCACAGTCTACCAACACAAAGGAGCTACAATAGAGATATATAAAACCAAAACAAATAAATAGAAGAGAGCAGAAACACAGCAATCAAACGGAGCTGGAAAGTAATGTGAACTTCATGAAAAAACAAGGGAAAAAGGTGTACAAATAATGCCGGACAACTTAATTCTACAGGAGGACCAAGAATCATCAGAAACAGGGATAGGGAAAAAACTCAATGCATCCCTAACTCAGATGGAAAGAAATATTAGAGAAGACATGAGGCAGCAAGTCCAAGCAATAAAAGAATATTTTGAAAATGAATTAAACAAACAAATTCAAATGGCAAAGAAGGAGTTTTACCAAAAGACAGAGTTCTTAAAAAAATCAAACAGTAATCCTAGGAATGCAGAAAAATATAAACCACATTAAAAACTCAAACGAGAATATTGTAAATAGACTAGATTAAGTAGAAGTCCGAAGATCAGATAATGAAGACAAAGTTTATCAACTTGAAAAGAATATAGTCAACACAGAAAAGATGCTTATATCCCATGAGCAATCTATTTAAGAGATATGGGATGTCATAAAAAAACAAATTTGAGAGTCATCAGGATAGAAGAAGGCATAGAGATTCAAACCAAAGGAATGGACAACATATTAAATGAAATAATTCTAGAAAACTTCCCAGAGATAAAAGATGGAATGGATTGCCAAATCCTTGAAGCCTACATGACCTCAAACATTCAAAACCATAATAGACCAACTCCAAGACATAGAATTATCAAGATAGCTAACATACAGAACAAGGAGAGAATATTAAAAGCTAAAAGAGAAATGAGGCAGATTACATTCTGGGGTAAACCAATTAGGTTAACGACTGATTTTTCATCACAAACTTTGAAAGCGAGTAGATCCTGGAACAATGTATTTCAAACGCTAAAAAATAATGGATTCCAACCAACAGTACTGTATCCATCAAAATTAAGTTTGGGATTTGACAATGAAATTAGTGTCTTTCACGATAAACAAAAGCTAAAAGAATTTGCAGAAAGAACACCAGCACTGCAAAGTATTTGAGCAAAATACTAGAAGAAGAGGAATTGAAAAATAGTGCCCCAAACTAACAGCAGGAGGTATCTCAGTAAAGGGGGAGGAAAATAACCAAAAAGTAAAAACTAGCCAAACTAAAAATAAATAAATAAATAAACATGAATGAAAGTAAAAATCATATTTCAATTGTAACCTTAAATGTTAATGGCATAAACTCACCAATCAAGAGACATAGGTTAGTAACCTGAATCAAAAAAACAAATCCTACAGTCTGCTGCCTTCAGGAGACTCATATGATAGGTAAAGACATACACAGGCTGAAAGTAAAAGGTTGGGATAAATCATACCACTCACATGGCCCTCGGAAACAAGCAGGAGTAGCCATACTCATATCAAATAAAATCAATTTCAAACCTACGTTAATAAAAAGGGATAACGAAGGACACTATGTACTGTTAAAAGGAAAGATCCACCAACAAGACATAACAATTATCAATTTGTATGCACCAAACAATTGAGCTGCAATGCTCATGAAACAAACTCTCCTCAAGTTCAAGAGTCAAATAGACTACAACACAATAACTACGGGTGACTTCAACACACTGATCTCGCCATTAGAAAGATCCTCTAGACAAAAACTGAATAAAGAAACTATGGAATTCAAAAGCACAATAAATAACCTAGGCTTAACCAACATATATAGAATATATCAACCATCCTCAAGTGGATACACGTTCTTCTCAGCAGCACAAGGATCCTACTCAAAGATAGTTCATATATTATGCCATAGGGCAACCCTTAGTAAATATAAAGGCTTGGAGATAATACCATGCACCATATCTGATCATATTGGAATGAAACTGAAAATAAATGATAAAAGAAGGAAGGAAAAATCCTACATCATATGGAAAAATGAACAATATTCTACTGAATGATCAATGGGTTACAGAAGACATAGAGGAGGATATAAAAAATTCTTATAGACAAATGACAATACAGACACAACATACTGGAATCTATGGGACACAATGAAAGCAGTTTTAAGAGGGAAATTCATTTCTTGGAGTTCTTTCCTCAAAAAAATAAAATAAAATAAAATAAATGAACTCACACTACACCTCAAAAACCTAGAAAAAGAAAAGAAAAACAACAGCAAATGTAGTAGAAGACAAGAAATAATTAAAATTAGAGCAGAAATCAACGAAATTGAAACAAAAAAAAACATTGAAAAAATTGATAAAACTAAAAGTTGGTTCTTTGAAAACATAAATAAGATCGACAGGCCCTTAGCCATGCTAACAAAGAGAAGAAGAATGAGAACTCAAATTACTAACATACGGCATGAAAAAGGGATTATCACAACAGACACTACAGAAATACAGAAGATAATTAGAAAGTATTTTGAAACCCTATATTCAAATGAAATAGAAGATAGTGAAGATATCGATAAATTTCTTAAGTCATACGATGTGCCAAGATTGAGTCAGGAAGACACACACAATTTAAACAGACCAATAACAAAGGAAGAAATACAAGAAGCCATCAAAAGACTACGAACCAAAAAAAGCCCTGGAGCGGATGGGTATAGAGCGGAGCTCTACAAAACCTTAAAAGAAGAATTAATACCAATACTTTTCAAGCTATTTCAAGAAATAGAAAATGAAGGTGCTCTTTCAAATTCATTATATGAGGCCAAAATCACCCTGATCCCGAAACCAGACAAAAACACTTCAAAGAAAGAAAACTACAGACCAATATCTCTAATAAACTAGGATGCAAAAAATTCTCAATAAAATCCTGGTGAATGTAATACAAAAGTATATCAAAAAATTGTGCACCATGATCAAGTAGGATTCATCCCAGGGATGCAAGGCTAGTTCAATATACGGAAATCCATAAATGCTATTCACCACATCAATAGACTTAAAGACAAGAACCATATGATCATCTTGATAGATGCAGAAAAAACATTCGACAAAGTTCAGCCTCCCTTTATGTTCAAAACACTAGAAAAACTAGGGATAACAGGAACTTACCTCAACATTGTAAAAGTATATATGCTAAACCTCAGGCTAGCATCATTGTAAATGGAGAAAAACTGAAGGCATTCCCTCTAAAATCTGGAACAAGACAGGGATGCCCTCTATCACCACTTCTATTCGATTTAGTTCTTGAAATACTAGCCAGAGCAATTAGACAGACAAAAGAAATTAAAGACATGAAAATAGGAAAAGAAGAACTTAAATTAACGCTATTTGCAGATGACATGATAATATATTTAACAGACTCAAAAGGGTCTACAAACAACTTCTAGAGTTAATAAATGAATTCAGCAAAGTGGCAAGATATAAAGTCAACACGCATTAATCAAAGGCATTCCTGTATATCAGCAGAAAAACTTCTGAAATGGAAATGAGGAAAACCACTCCATTCACTATATCCACAAAGAATATAAGATACTTGGGAATCATCCTAACGAAAGAGGTGAAAGATTTATATAATGAAAACTACAGAACCCTAAAGAGAGAGATAGAAAAAGATCTTAGAAGATGGAAAAATGTACTTTGCTCATGGATAGGCAGAACTAACATCATCAAAATGTTGATATTACCCAAAGTTCTCTACAGGTTTAAATCGGTGCCAATAAAAATCCCAACGGCATTTATTGTAGAAATGATAAAGCAATCATGAAATTCATATGGAAAAACAAAAGACCCTGAATACCAAAAGCAATTCTAAGCAGGAAGTGTGAATCTGGAGGTATAGCGATACAAGAGTTCAAACTGTACTACAAAGCAATAGTAATAAAAACATCGTGGTACTGGTACCAAAACAGGCAGCTGGACCAATGGTATAGAATAGAGGACACAGAAACCAATCCACAAAATTACAACTTTCTTATATTTGATAAAGGGGCTAAAAACATGCAATGGAGGAAAGATAGCATCTTCAACAAATGGTGCTGGGAAAATTGGAAATCCATATGCAACAAAATGAAACTGAATCCCTTTCTCTCACCATGCACAAAAGTTAACTCAAAATGGATCCAGGAGCTAGATATCAAATCAGAGACACTGCGTCTAATAGAAGAAAAAGTTGGCTACGATCTACATACTGTGGGGTCGGGCTCCACATTCTTTAATAGGATGCCCATAGCCAAAGAGTTAATAACAAGAATAAACAAATGGGACTCACTTAAACTAATTTTTTTTTCTCAGCAAGAGAAACAATAAGAGAGGTAAATAGAGAGCCTACATCCTGGGAACAAATTTTTACCCCTCACACTTCAGATAGAGCCCTAATATCCAGAATATACAAAGAACTCAAAAAAATTAAACAATAAGATAACAAATAACCCAATCAACAAATGGGCCAAGGACCTGAACAGACACTTCACAGAGGAGGACATTCAATCAATGAACAAGTACATGAAAAAATGCTCACTATCTCTAGCAGTCAGAGAAATGCAAATCAAAACCACCCTATGATACCATCTCACTCCAGTAAGATCGGCAGCCATTATGAAGTCAAACAAAATAAGTGTTGGTGAGAATGTGGGGAAAAGGGTACACTTGTACACTGCTGGTGGGACTGCAAATTGGTGAGGCATATTTGGAAAGTACTATGGTGATACCTGGGAAAGCTGGGAATGGATCCACCATTTGACCCAGCTATCACCCTTCTCGGACTATTTCCTGAGGATCTTAAAAGAGCGTACTGTAGAGATACTGCCACATCAATGATCATAGCTGCACAATTCACAATAGCTAGACTGTGGAACCAACCTAGATGCCCTTCAATAAATGAATGGATAAAAATAATGTGGCTTTTATACAAAATGGAGTATTACTCTTCATTAAAAAATGACAAAATCATAGCATGGAAATGGATGGCATTAGAGCAGATTATGCTAGGCGAAGCTAGCCAATCCTTAAAAAAACAAATGCCAAATGTCTTCTTCGATATTAAAAGAGCAACTAAGAACAGAACATCGAGGAAGAGCATGAGGAAAAGTTTATCATTAAACAAAGACGAGTTGGGGGAGAGAAAGGGAGAGAGAAGGGAAAGCATATGGAAATAGTAGGAGACCCTCAATGTTACACAAAATTACATATAAGAGGATTTGAGGGGAAATTGGGGGGAAACAATGGAGAGAATTGAACAACAGCAGATGAGGTAGAGAGGGAAGATGGGAGGGGAGGGGAGGGGGGATAGTGGGGGATAGGAAAGGTCGCAGAATACAACAGTCACTAATATGCTATTATTCAAAAATGTGAATGTGTAACCAATGTGATTCTGAAATTCATATTTGTGGAAAAAATGGGAGTTCATAACCCATTTGAGTCAAATGTATCAAAGATGATATATCATGAGCTTTGTAATGTTTGGAACAACCAATAGAAATAAATAAATAAATAACGGTTTAAAATTGAGTGGGAAGAAATCAGCTAAAAATGGGTTGAGATGCATTCATTTTGCTAAGCAGAAACTTTGTTTCGTTTAGTTGTAACTATCACAAATTTATTTTACCAGGAAATTGGCTTTTGAAAATGCACATAAATTGAGATTAAAGGATAATTCACCTACCTTCATGAAAAATTCATAGCATTTTCTACATTTTTCATATTTCATTTTTTTCGTGAATATTTTGTCATGGACCAGGTCTAGTCTTAGGCTATTCTTCCAGAATACTACCTCATCTGACAAATTCGTACAATGTGTTGGATTGTTGTTTTCACCTTTTATTTAATAGTTTCTAGCTGATAATGTGTATTTTCTTTATCTTTATTTGCACATATATACCCAACAATATCTTTGCATTTTATGTTTTACTGGGGAAGAGACTCATCAAAAGCTCTTTGTTATATATATCAACAATCAGACATTTAGAGCACACAATTATTCTTAATTTTGCATGAAAATATCTTTGTACTATTTTCTTATACGGATTTAGAATTATTAATAATGTCCCTACTGTAATAAGTAATTACTTACAAGAAGAATTAAACAATTGACTTTATATCAATTATGAATATGAAAAGTACTAAAATAAGCATTTGGCAATTAATACACAATTGATAGAAATTGAAATCACAAGAAAGCCTTTAAAATGTCAGTGCATATGGTCCTTAAATAATAGGTTATTCAAAAAACTTTTTCTAATTCATAAGATTTAATATGCCGTATTATAGCTTAATGTGATATAAAACTTTAAATTATCAGTATTGATAAAAAGAATGATACCTGTTTATTTAAATATGTTTATTTGATTTTCACTGTAAGATGTTAATTCTGGAAGGCTTGAGAATTAAGAAAGTTTTGGTCTATATTATTTTTAACAGGCTAGTCAAAGTACTTTTAAATGTATATGTATGTATATATATATAATATGTAATGCATATGCATGAATATAGTTACATATGTATAAAAATTTATTTTAATATATCTATCAGGTGATTATAATTATTAAATTTTCTCAAGAAAAGAACAATGACTATAAAAAACAGTCTTAAATTTAAATTTCATAGCATACTACTGTTTGTAATGACATGAGAGAAAAACAGATATGAAAGGAAAACGAAAAAGCAAGAGAGAGAAGGGGGAAAATGAGGAAGAAAGTGAGTAAAGATGAGGGAGAGGCATGTTCGATGTAAAGATAAAAGTGGAGGGGCTGGGTTTGTGGTTCAGTGGTAACATGCTTTTCTAGCATGTGTGGGACACTGGGTTCTATTCTAAGCACCACATACAAATAAACAAAATGAAGGTCAATCACAACTGAAAAAATTAAAAATAAAAAAGTAGAAATATTACCAAAACTCCAAGCTTTTATGAATGTTAAATTAAAAAAATTATGTTACATAGCCTTATGTAATTTCTAGACTATCCAAAAGAGTCATTAAATGTTAGATTATTAGTGCGATAACTAAAAATCCATTGCTCTTTCCTCAACATTCTGTGGCATGCTAGTGGTAAAATAAATTCTATTATAACACCAAAAAAAAAAATCTAATATTTCTATAGTAACTGACCCAGTTTAATATCAAGGCTAGTAGATTCCTATGGGACATGATGTGTATTTTGACATTCATTTTTATTCAACACTGGAACATTACTATTTCTTCAGTTTATGCACATCATAGGATATATATTTCATCCACAAGTTCGCTAATTTATACGCATTTGTTTCACTTTCAGTCACTTCCTGCTTCAGAACACATGTATTTCTCTATGTTTCTTGACTGCTCTTTTCATGAGACTTCTTTCCAAACTCATTATTTTCGATTTCCATTATCACATTTGAAGCAAAACTCACACACCCGTCATGATAAACCAAACCCTAATATTACCATTAGATGTACAACTAGCTGGAATGAATGATTGTATATCAATATAAGATTTCTTACTTAGTTTCAGATATCAATTAAATCCATTATTTAAAGTGGAACCAGTTATATTATTTATTCACAGTATGGTCTTTTCATGCATTATCTCTATATTCATAGACACAGGATACACCTCTTTGTACCCCCAATACTAATTTATACGTCTTCAAAATATTGCTCCCAGAAATGGTGGAAGAAATGCACATGTCACCTGATTTACATATACATTTTATCACAGTAATATTCTGGACACAAAACGCAAAGGTGACACTTATGATTTTACCAAACCTAAATGGAAAGTGAACATGGATTACTAAAAACTTCCATGTCCAGTTTGCCTAATGCTCTCAAATGTGAATCCTATTCTTGACTACATATTTGTTTCTTCCTAAGATTATATATTCAACCTCAAGCCCGTTGAAAATGTCTAATCTTATCACTCACTTTTTCATTTGCCTGATTTCCTAATGTCTCTATTGATATCTGCTTTCCTACATATTTTCCCCAGATTATCATTGTGACTGACTCTTCACATGTGCTCACATTTACATTCAATCTCTACCAGAAACCCTATTGCAAAAGAACTTTTGGTCCAAATCCTATACTCACTCTTAGTTCTAAACCTACAGACTACCTTTCTAATAATACCGACTATCCCTTTTTGACTAGAAGTTCTCTTTGACATTCCATCATTCAAGGTACAAAGTCCTATGCCATTGAACATTGATTTATCTGAGACATTTCTGCAGAACATAATTCAAAGCTAAGTATCCCAATCAAGGGCCCAATGCCCTTCTGGGCTTCAAATCTTACCTAGATTTCTGTTTTCATTCTTATATTTCACTTTTACATTCTTGTAAATATTACAGGTTCCCAATACCATTATTCATGCCGTAGAATGTTTCTTAACCCAAATTGAACTTTTATTAACCGTAACCATACACTCTTCCCTGAATCAAACTTTACAGAAGAGCAGGGACAGAGTTGCTTTTACAATACAGGAATGTAGGGGTTCTTAAACCTGCTGAGATCCTCAAAGGTCCATGCAGAAATGATCCCTGGAGAAGACGTAGGCAGCTATGAAGGAGTTGAGAGAGCAAAAGTCATCTTGCATGGCAAACCCCCTTGTCAGGATGAAGGGATGTGTCTGAATCAGTCTCTCTATCTAAATGTAGAGAAGATGGACTAAACCAGTCCTGTGTGGGGAGATGTTCCCAGGCGCCTATGTTTGTTATACCATTCTATCTTGTGAAGTTGTCACAGAAAGTAGGGGCAGCCTCTATCTCATGGGACCCTTGGAAGCAAATGTTAAAACAAAGTGATTGCCAAGGTAGTGACCTCATACATTTCCTGAAGAAAGTGACCTACCTCACTTCCTTGGTGATGTAACTCTCTGAACTTGGGATCCAAGATGCCAGGCTGCCAGAGCCAGTCCCAGTCCCAATCCCAGTGGGCTCACTTGTTTGGATGTACCAAGGACAGAGTCAGTATTTCTTGGTATCTACTGATGTGAGGATTGCCAAATGCCAGGACAGATCTGAAGAGGGGCCTTTTCTGAGAAAGCAGGTAGTGGCTCACCGCTGGCTCCTGAGAACTTCACAGAGTTTGCAAAGGAGACAGATCTGAGACAGGACAGGACATTTCATTGGAACATAATACGGCCCAACAGACAGAGGACACTCCAGATAGTCAGAGACCTACTTGCGGGAAGGAGATGCCTTTGTGAGTGTGAGTGTCAGTTTGTGGTTTTGTCTCATGTTCTGAGAATAGGTAGAAAAGACAGTTTGTTTGGTTTGGAATGGACTGTTTCTAGTAAGTCTTTTGACAAGGTGAGTGATTCTATGCCTGTGTATCCCACTGTGTCCGTGGTTGTAGACATTAGAAAAGAGAATGCATCAATGGATATGTCCTGTCTCGTAGAAAGCTTCCCAGCATTCATCCTGCCCAATTTATGAATGAACTGCAGCTTGCCTTATGGAGGGACAACACCTACTATCTTCCTAAGTTCCTGTTTTCTTCCTGAATTCTGGCAACTCTGCAGAATAGGCTCATGGTTTTGTGTCCAAGATATGTACCACCTCCAAGCTCTGTTACATGGCCATGTACTGGATAGCGGTAAGGAATGGCGAGAATCTCAGAAAACTCAGATATCAGTGTGACCAGGAAATTCTCAGTGGAGAAACCCTGCTTTGGGCCATACTCTTACCTATTTTTCTGTTGCCCTGAATGTCAGGAAGGTCTTTGCCTCAGGCCACCCCTTTGTGAAGCCTGAAGAAAACAGTTTTCAAATGAAAATGAATGGTCATCACCTGTGGCTCTTTGCTTAGTTTCTTTGGAAATGGATGTGCTTAATCAGCCTCTTGGACCTGTGTGAGGTTGTGGCTTAGATTCTCAGCACCTGATGGATCTAAAGAAAGATCCCATGTGTGCATCCAAACCAAAATGGCAAAAAGATCATTTATGGTGGATGAAGTGTCTTGCCTTCCTTTGTTATGTTCCTGACCTACATCAAGTGAGAATAGGGATCATTTGGTTCAAATGAAATCTTCAAAGCCCTAAAGAAGTGCTTGGGTTTTCTCATTATTCCAAATCACATAAAGAATCTATACCTGACAGGCAGTAGGCTTCAAAATGGAGAAGCAGAGCAGTATTAACTGCAGTCCTATTTTATCACTCCTGGTTCAAATGCAGGGTGTCCAGGCCCCCATGACTTTAGGCAAATGAGGGGTAAGAGAGCTTATTTTGGACACTAACACATACCCCACTAGACTCTGACTACTAATCCTAACATGATGGAGAATAATAACCAAAACAGAATAGAAATACAAGCAGTTCAGAGGAGTCATGTTGTATAATTGGACTTGCCTTTTGCATTATATAGGGTAGGAATTATAAATCTACTCAATTTTTAATTAAAACAGTTCTCCATGTGTTTTTAAAGTTAACAAATATGTGAATTCCTCTCTCCCTTTCTCTGTGGCCTATTCAGCACATGTGTTTTTATATGCACATATAGAATCCTACCTGGTATCACATGTATATACTTGAGAGGTTGCTGACTTGGCAGATGCAAATTGTGAGAAGAGATCACTCCTTTTAATGCTGTTGGAACTGAAAATTCAAACTATTGGTGACCTTTCTAGCTGAACAAAATTATATATAAATCCATGTTCAGTAAAAAGTATATTTTGGGATGTGTGGATTATATATATTTCATAATAAATTTCGATTGGCATATATATTGCTACTTTTTAATGTCTGTGTGAGTGTGTGTGTGTGTATATATATAGGCATATGTATATATATGTATCTATATATATATCTATATATCTATATATCTATCTATATCTATATCTATATCTATATCTATATGTATATCTATATCTATATATATATATATACACACTCTCCAGATTTTTGAAAATATGAAATATATGTGTCTTATTATACACTCCCAAAATTTATTCATGTTCATGTATGTGGATTTATTATCAACTTTTCACAAGATTATTCTCAGAAATATTCATCCACCTGAAATACATATTTGTTTCCTAGTACTGAAAACTAACTTCAGTGAATGATGCATACAAATCCTAATATTTCTACAGTTACTGATCAAGTTTAACATCAATGCAAGTAGATTCCTATGGGACATGATATGTATTTTGACGTTCATTTGTATTCAACACTGGTACATTACTATTTCTTCAGTTTATGCACATCATGGGATATATATTTCATCCACAAGTTCGCTAATTTATATCAATTTGTTTCACTTTCAATTACTTCCTGCTTCAGAACACATGTATTCCTCCATGTTTCTTGACTAGTCTCTTCATGAGACTTCTTTACAAACACATTATTTTCGATTTCCATAATTACTTTTGAAGCAAAACTCACACACCCTTAATGACAAACCATAACCCTCATATTACCATTAGATGTATAACTGATAGGAATGAATGACTGTGTATCAATATAAGATTTCTTATATATTTTAAGATATCAATTTAATCCATTATTTAAATTGGAATCAGTTATATTATTTATTCACAGTATCATCTATTCATGCATTATCTCTATATTCATAGACACAGGGTACACCTCTTTGTACCCGCAATACTAATTTATACATCTTCAAAATATTGCTCCCTGAAATGGTGGAAAAATACTTATGTCACCTGATCTACGTATACATTTTATCACAGTACTATTTTGGATACAAAATGCAAAGATCACACATATGTTTGTACAAAAGCCTAAATTGAATGGGAGCATGGATTACTAAAAACATTGATGTCTAGGTTGCCTAATTCTCTCAAATGTCCATCCTATTGGTGACTACATATTTGTTTCTTCGAAGATTATATAGTCAACATCAACCCTGTTAAAATGTCTAATCCTATCACTCACTTTATACTTTGCCTGATTTCCTACTGTCTCTATTGATGTTTCCTTTCCTACATATTTTCCCCAGTTTACCTATGTGACTGACTCTTCACATGTGCTGACATTGACATTCATTCTATTACCGAAACCCTATTGATAAAGAACTTTTGGTCCATATCCTGTACTCACACTTCTTGCAAAACCTACTGACTATCTTCCTAATCCTATGGACTATCCCTGTTTGAGTGGATGTTCTTTTCTACAATCTATCATCCAAGGTACAAGGTCCTATGTCATTGATAATCAATTTATCTGAGACATCACTGCAGAACGTAATTCAAAGCTAAGTATCCAAATCAAAGGCCCAATGCCAATATGGACTTTAAATCTTACTACATTTCTGTTTTCATACATATTTTTCAACTCTATGTTCTTATATATATCACAGATTCCCAATACCATTATTCATCCAGCAAAATGATTCCTAACCCAAAACAAACATGTAATTAACCCTAACCATAAACTGTTCCCTCAATCTACATTTACAAAAGAGCAGGTGCAGAGTTGGTCTTACAATACAGGAAAGTAGGGGATTGTCCACCTGCTGAGAACCTCAAAGGTCCATGCAGAATTGATCCCTGGAGAAGATGTAGGCAGGTATGAATGTCCTGAGAGATCAAAAGTCATCTTCCATGCAAACAACCTGGTCAGGATGAAGGCTTTTGTGTGAATCAGCCTCTCTCTTCTTAATCTAGAGAAGATGGACCAAATGAGGCCTGTGTGGAGAGCTGTTCCCAGGTGCCTATGGTTGATATACCATTCTAACTTGTGAAAGTGTCACAGAAATACGGTCAGCCTACATGTCATGGGACACTTGGATGCATGTGTTAGGACAAACTGGTTGCCAAGGCAGTAACCTCATTCAGTTCCTGAAAGAAATTACCTCACCTCACTTTTTTGTTCATGGCACTTTCTGAACTTGGGATCCAGGAAGCCAGGCACCTAGAGCCTGTCTCAGTCCCAGACCTAGTGGTCTCACTTGTTTGATATAACAAGGACAGAGTCAGTCTTTCTTGGTATCTACTGATGTGAGAATGGACAAATGACAGGAAAGCTCTTAAGAGGGGCCTTTCCTGAGAAAGAAGGCAGTGGCTAACTGCTGGCTCCTGACAACTTCACAGAATTGGCCATGGACACCAGATGTGAGATAGGAGAGGCCATTTCGGGGGAACATAGTATGGCCTATCAGTCAGAGGACACTCCGGATAGTCACAAACCTACTTGGAGTAAGGAGGTGCTTATCTGGCTGGGGGTGTGGGTTTGTGGTTTTTTTTCTCATGCTCTGAGAATATGTCTGAAAGGCGGTTTGTTTGGTTTGGAGTAAAGTGTTTCCAGAAAGTCGTATGAAAAGGCGAGTGTTTCTATGTCTGTGTATCTCACTGTGTCAGTGGTTGTAGACATTAGCAAAGAGAATGCATCAATGGATGAGTCTTGTCTAGTAGAAAGCTTCCCAGCATTCATCCTTCCCAATTTATGAATGGACTGCGGCTTGCCTTATGGATCGGCAACACCTGCTATCTTCCTAAGTTACTGTTTGCTTCCTGAATTCTGGCCACTCTCCAGAATAGGCTCATGGTTTTGTGTCCAAGATATGTACCACCTCCAAGCTCTGTGACACGGCCATGTATTGGTTAAATGAAGGGCATGGCGAGCATCTCAGAAAACTCAGATATCAGTGTGACCAGTAAAGACTCAGTGGAGAAACCATGCTTTGGGCCTTTTCCTTACCTAATGTTCTGTTGCCCTGAATGTCAGGAAAGTCTTTTCCTCAGGCCACCCTTTTTGAAGCCTGAAGAAAAGTTTTCAACTGCAAATGAAGGGGCATCAACTGTGGCTCTTTGCTTAATTGCTTTGGAAAGGGATATGTCTTAATCAGCCTCTTGGCCTTGTGTAATTCTGTGGCTTAGATTCTCTGCACCTGATGGATCTAAAGAGAGATCCCATGTATGCATCCAAAAGCAAAATGTCCAAAAGAGCAATCATTGTGGATGAAGTCTCTCTCCTTCCGTGGTAAGGTTCCTGACCTCCATTAAGTGAGAATAGGCCTCCTTTGGGTCAAATAAGTTCTTCAAAGCCCTGCAGATTCTAGCCCATAGGTGATTGGGTTTTCTCATGACTCCAATTCACATGAAGAATCTAAATCCCACCATCAGTAGGCCTCAAATTTAAGAAGCAGAGCAAAATAAACGGCAGGCCTATTTGATCACTCTTAGTTCACAGGAAGGGTGTCCAGGCCACTCTGACTTTAGGCAAATGATGGGCAAGGAAGCTTATTTTGGACACTGTCTTGGGCTGCACCCCTCACGGAAACCTCCAGCCATAGGTTATGATGAGTGTCTGTATGGAAGAAAATGAGGGCCATGTGGGAGTGTTTTGGTTTTAATTGTAGTCATTTTTGTGGCGGTTAGTAGAGATTACATGGTCCACCTTGGCTTGAACTTTGGTGGGATTCTGCATAAAGACTGAGTTCTCGTACTGAACTCAGAAAAGTATTGCCATGAATAGTGTTGGAATTTTAGGAGGCCACGCATGAGAGTCGCCCTTGGAAACTGAGATCTAGGCCCAGGGTAGTTATTCACAGAGCACTGGAAATCTCAGCCAGGATATCACATGATTTTGTTTGAAAAACTTGCAACCATTGTTGAGAGTCAAAACACACATGGACCTCACATTGTAGACCTCAATGTTCCTGGATTCATGTGACCTTTTGGCCACTCTTTGGGAAGTCTTTCCTGTGAGAGATCTCCAGATATTTCATTGAAATGAGCTTCCTCACCATTTATTAGTTCCAGAATGCCTCCAACTTCATCCTTGAAAAATGGCTAGGTCAATATATCATGAAATTTTTAAAATTCCCATGACAAGTTGGCACTGGAGATTCTTTGGACATCCTGTGGCCGATCATAAGAATAACAGTCAGTGCCTTGATTGACTGGTTTTCATAAAAATTGTGCAGAACAGTGATGCCAGGATGTTGGAGCCTGCTGAGGAGTGGGCCTAGAGCATTGGTGGGCAGGTGTGTGATAAAACATCTGCGGTGTGGTCATGTGGATCTGCCTTTGGCTTCCAAATGGCTTGTGACTGATGTGGTGCAGCCAGCAGTCCCTTCAATGTAAAGTCATCTTGTTATATGCAGAGGTTTTAGGGAAATATTTAGAATCAGGTTGCTATGGTCAAGGGGGCAACTATGTGGGATATAAGCCTGTTAGGTGCATTCTCCTGCAGACCCTGACCCACCACACGTGATAGAACCCCCTCATGCACAGAGTAACAGTTGAATTCTTTGTATTTCGTGAAGCAAATACCAAAATCCCAGTGCAGCAGCAAGAAACACCACGAAAAGTGGAGAATGACCAAATAGCTTCACAGGCCCATGTGGATACACTTAGCCCCTCGTGTCCACTGTTTACCTACAAAGAGAGTACTCAGCACTGCTGACTCATGTTCAGGGAAAATAAGAAACCATGTCCTCCAGGTCACATAGATGAAGACGCTGATTTGATGGTCTCACTAAAAACGAAGCTGAAGCTCCCGACAACAACATATATTTCAAGTGCCCACACTCAGAGGCAGTTTCTCAAGAAGTCTTTACGCCAGCAGAGCTCCATGTTTTTGGAATGATTACACTGTCCCTTACTTTTTTGGAATCTCCTCTACCTTCTCCAAGGTTGTGAACTCCTGAGCATATTCCATTCCAGATATTTATTCACAGATTTTCTAACTCTTCTTTTCTAATTGTGTCTTACTCTGCGCGATTGTAATGTCAAGGCATTGTTCTGGATGAGAGTGGGAAGATTTTTGTGTACAACATATTTACATACACATTGTATTCATTTTCCAATTTTCCTTTCAAAATACTGAATACCTCACACTAACACTTACCCTACTAGACTCTGACAACTAATCCTAATAAGATGGAGAAAAATAAACCAAAAAAAAATAGAAATACAAGCAGTTCAGAGAAGGCATGGTGTATAGTGGAATTGCCTTTTGCATTATTTAGGGTAGGAGTTATAAATCTAGTCAATTATTTGTTAAAATATTTCTCCATGTGTTTTAAAGTTAACAAATATGTGAATTCCTGTTTCCCTGTCTCTGTAGTCTATTCAGCACATGTATTTTTACATGAAATTATAGAATCTTACCTGATACCACACGTACATTTTTGTGAAGTGGATGACTTGGCAGATACAAATTTTAAGAGATCACTCCTCCTAAACGCTTTAGAACTGAAAATTCAACCTATGCGTGAGCTTCCTAGTTGAACAACATTATACATAAATCCATGTTAAATAAAATAAATATTTTTGGATCTCTGGATGATATAAATTTCATGGTGAATTTCATATAGCATATATTATGCTATTTTTAATGTCTGTGTGTGTTTGTGTGTGTGTGTATATATATATATATATATATATATATATATATATATATATATATATATATATATATTCTCCAGATTTTTCAAAATATGAAATATGTGTCTTATTATACACTCCCTTAACTCATTCATATTCAAGTATGTGGATTTATAATCAAATTTTCTCAAGAGTTTTCTCAAAATATTCATTCTCCTGATATACATATTTGTTTCTTAGTACTGAAAACTAACTTTAGTGAATGGTGCATACAAATCCTAATATTTCTACAGTAACTGACCTAGTTTAACATCAACGCAAGTAGATTCCTATGGGACATGATGTGTATTTGGATGTTCATTTTATTCAACACTGGTACATTACTATTTCTTCAATTTATTCACATCATGGGATATATATTTCATCCACAACTTCGCAAGTTTATAGGCATTTGTTTCACTTTCAATCATTTTCTTCTTCAGATCACATGTATTCCTCCATGTTTCTTGACTGGTCTTTTTATGAGACTTCTTTCCAAACACATTAATTTGGATTTCTATGATCACTTTTGAAGCAATACTCATACACCTTTCATGATAATCATAACCCTAATATTACATATAGATGTATTACTGGTTGGAATGAATGATATTATATCAATACAAGATTTCTTATAATATTTCATATATTAATTCAATCCATTATTTAAAGTGGGAACAGTTAAATTATTTATTCAAAATGTGGTCTATTCATGCATTATGTCTATATTCATGGACACAGGGTACACCTCTTTTACCCCCAATAGTAATTTATAGGTCTTGAAAACATTACTTCCAGAAATCCTTGAAGAAATGCTCATGTCATCTGATCCACATATACATTCTATGACAGTAATATTCTGGACAAAAAATGCAAAGGTCACACTTATGATTGTACCAAAGTCTAAAATGAAAGTGAACATGGATTACTAAAAGCATCCATGTCCAGGTTTCCTAATGCTCTCAAATGTCAATCCTAATGGTCACTGCATATTTGTTTCTTCTTAAGATTATATATTCAAACTCAACAGTGTTCAAAATGTCTAATCCTATCACTCACTTTATACTTTGCCTGATTTTGTAAAGTCTCTATTATTATCTGCTTTTCTACATATTTTTCAAAGTTCATCATTGTGACTGAATTTTCATATGTGCTGACATTTACATTCACTCTGTAACTGAAACCCTATTGCTAAAGAAATTTCCGTCCAAATCCTGTACTCACTCTTCTTCCTAAACCTACCGACTATCTACCTAATCGTACCGACTATCCCTTTTTGACTGGATGTTCTCTTCCTCATTCAATCATCCAATGTACAAGGTCCTATGCCATTGTAAATGGATTTATCTGAGACACCTGTGCAGAACCTAATTCAACACTACGTATCCCAATCAAGGGCCTAATGCCCTTCTGGGCTTCAAATCCTAGATTTCTGTTTTCATACATATATTTTACCAATATAATTTAATAAATATCGCAGGTTCCCAATACCATTATTCATCGTGCAGAATGATTCCTAACCGAAATCGAACCTGTTATTACCCTAACCATCATCGCCTGGAGGTCATTCCTCAAAAAAAGGAAAAACCAACAAATAAATGAGCTCACACTTCATCTCAAAGCCCTAGAAAAGGATGAACAAAACAACAGCAAATGCAGCAGAAGGCAAGAAATAATTAAAATCAGAGCGGAAATCAACAAAATTGAAACAAAAAAAACTATTGAAAAAATCAACAAAACTAAAAGTTGGTTCTTCGAAAAAATTAACAAGATTGACAGACCCTTAGCCATACTAACGAAGAGGATAGAGAACTCAAATTACTAACATACAGGATGAAAAAGGCAATATCACAACAGATGCTACAGAAATTCAGAAGACAATTAGAAATTATTTTGAAAACCTATATTCCAATAAAATAGAAGATAGTGAAGACATCGATAAATTTCTTAATACATATGATTTGCCCAGACTGAGTCAGGAGGATACACACAATTTGAACAGACCAATACCAATGGATGAAATTGAAGAAGCAATCAAGAGACTACCCACCAAGAAAAGCCCGGGACCGGATGGGTATACAGCGGAGTTTTACAAAACTTTTAAAGAAGAATTAATACCAATACTTTTCAAGTTATTTCAGAAAATAGAAAAAGAGGGAGCTCTTCCAAATTCATTCTATGAGGCCAACATCACGTTGATTCCGAAACCAGACAAAGACACATCAAAAAAAAAAACTTCAGAACAATAACCCTGATGAACCTAGATGCAAAAATCCTCAATAAAATTCTGGCGAATCGGATACAAAGGCACATCAAAAAAATTGTGCTCCATGATCAAGTAGGATTCATCCCTGGGATGCAAGGATGGTTCAATATACGGAAATCAATAAATGTTATTCACCACATCAATAGACTTAAAGATAAGAACCATATGACCATCTCGATAGATGCAGAAAAAGCATTCGACAAGTACAGCATCCCTTGATGTTCGAAACATTAGAAAAACTAGGGATAACAGGAAATTACCTTGACATTGTAAAAGCTATCTATGCTAAGCCTCAGGCTAGCATCATTCTGAATGGTGAAAAATTGAAGGCATTCCCTCTAAAATCTGGAACAAGACAGGGATGCCCTCTATCACCACTTCTATTCAATATAGTTCTCGAAACACTGGCCAGAGCAATTAGACAGACGAAAGAAATTAAAGGCATAAAAATTGGAAAAGAAGAACTTAAATTATCATTATTTGCGGATGACATGATTTTATACATAGAAGACCAAAAAGGGTCTACAAAAAAACTACTAGAACTAATAAATGAATTCAGCAAAGTAGCAGGATATAAAATCAACACGCATAAATGAAAGGCATTCTTGTATATCAGCAACAAAACTTCTGAAATGGAAATGAGGAAAACCACTCCATTCACAATATCCTCAAAAAAAATAAAATACTTGGGAATCAACCTAACAAAAGAAGTGAAAGATTTATACAATGAAAACTACAGAACCCTAAAGAGAGAAGTAGAAGAAGATCTTAGAAGATGGAAAAATATACCCTGTTCATGGATAGGCAGAACTAACATCATCAAAATGGCGATATTACCAAAAGTTCTATATAGGTTTAATGCAATGCCAATCAAAATCCCAAAGGCATTGCTTGTAGAAATAGATAAAGCAATCATGGAATTCATATGGAAAAATAAAAGACCCAGAATAGCAAAAGCAATTCTAAGCAGAAAGTGCGAATCAGGCGGTATAGCGATACCGGATTTCAAACTATATTACAGAGCAATAGTAACAAAGACAGCATGGTACGGGTACCAAAACAGGCGGGTGGACCAATGGTACAGAATAGAGGGCACAGAGACCAATCCACAAAGTTACAACTATCTTATATTTGATAAAGGGGCTAAAAGCATGCAATGGAGGAAGGATAGCATCTTCAACAAATGGTGTTGGGAAAACTGGAAATCCATATGCAACAAAATGAAACTGAACCCCCTCCTCTCACCATGCACAAAAGTTAACTCAAAATGGATCAAAGACCTTGATATCAAATCAGAGACTCTGCGTGTGATAGAAGAAAAAGTTGGCTACGATCTACATATAGTGGGGTCGGGCTCCAAATTCCTTAATAGGACACCCATAGCACAGGAGTTAATAGCAAGAATCAACAAATGGGACTTACTTAAACTAATAAGGTTTTTCACAGCAAAAGAAACAATAAGAGAAGTAAATAGGGAGCCTACATCATGGGAACAAATATTTACTCCTCACACGTCAGATAGAGCCCTAATATCCAGAATATACAAAGAACTTAAAAAATTAGACAATAAGATAACAAAAAACCCAATCAACAAATGGGCCAAGGACCTGAACAGAAACTTCTCCGAGGAGGACATACAATCAATCAACAAGTACATGAAAAAATGCTCATCATCTCTAGCAGTCAGAGAAATGCAAATCAAAACCACCCTAAGATACCATCTCACTCCAGTAAGATTGGCAGCCATTATGAAGTCAAACAACAACAAGTGCTGGCGAGGATGTGGGGAAAAGGGTTCTCTTGTACATTGCTGGTGGGGCTGCAAATTGGTGCGGCCAATTTGGAAAGCAGTATGGAGATTCCTGGGAAAGCTGGGAATGGAACCTCCATTTGACCCAGCTATTGCCCTTCTCGGACTATTCCCTGAAGACCTTAAAAGAGCGTATTACAGGGGTACTGCCACATCGATGTTCATAGCAGCACAATTTACAATAGCTAGATTGTGGAACCAACCCAGATGCCCTTCAATGGATGAATGGATTAAAAAAATGTGGCATCTATACACCGTGGAGTATTACGCAGCACTAAAAAATGACAAAATCTTGGAATTTGCAGGGAAATGGATGGCACTAGAGCAGATTATGCTTAGTGAAGCTAGCCAATCCCTAAAAAACAAATACCAAATGTCATCTTTGATATAATGAGAGCAACTAAGAATAAAGCAGGGAGGAAGAGCAGGAAGAAAAGATTAACATTAAACAGAGACATGAGGTGGGAGGGAAAGGGAGAGAAGAGGGGAATTGCATGGAAACGGAGGGAGACCCTCATTGTTATACTAAATTACATATAAGAGGTTGTAAGTGGAATGGGAAAATAAACAAGGTGAGAAATGAATTACAGTAGAAGGGGTAGAGAGAGAAGATGGGAGGGGAGGGGAGGGGGGATAGTAGAGGATAGGAAAGTTAGCAGAATACAACAGTTACTATTATGGTATTATGTAAAAATGTGGATGTGTAACCCATGTGATTCTGCAATCTGTACTTGGGGCAAAAAAGGGAGTTCATAACTCACTTGAAGCTAATGTATGCTAATTTATGAAATATGATATGTCAAGAGCTTTGTAGGGTTTTGAACAACCAATAAAAAAAAAAAAGAAATTTCCGTCCAAATCCTGTACTCACTCTTCTTCCTAAACATACCGACTATCTACCTAATCGTACCGACTATCCCTTTTTGACTGGATGTTCTCTTCCTCATTCAATCATCCAATGTACAAGGTCCTATACCATTGTAAATGGATTTATCTGAGACATCTGTGCAGAACCTAATTCAACACTACGTATCCCAATCAAGGGCCCAATGCCCTTCTGGGCTTCAAATCCTAGATTTCTGTTTTCATACATATATTTTACCAATATAATTTAATAAATATCGCAGGTTCCCAATACCATTATTCATCGCGTAGAATGATTCCTAACCCAAATCGAACCTGTTATTACACTAACCATACACTGTTCCCTCAATCTAACTTTACAGAAAAGCAGGGACAGAGTTGGTCTTACAATACAGGAGTGTAGGGAAACTTCCACCTGCTGAGAACCTCGAAGGTCCATGCAGAAATGATCCATGGAGAAGATGTAGGCAGCTATGAAGGACCTGAGGGGGGAAAAGTCAACTTCCATGGTAAACAACCTGGTCAGGATGAAGGGATGTGTCTGAATCAGCGTCTTTCATCTTAATGTAGAGAAGATGGACCAAACCAGGCCTGTGTGGAGAGCTGTTCCCGGGTGCCTATGGTTGATATACCATTCTAACTTGTGAAAATGTCAGAGCGAGTAGGTGCATCCTCCATCTCATGGGACCCTTAGAAGCAACTTTTAGGAAAAAGTTGTTGCCAAGGCAGTGACCTCATTTAGTTCCTGAAGGAAGTGACCTCACCTCACTTCCTTGGTGATGGAACTCTCTGAACTTGGGATACAGGAAGTCAGGCACCCAGAGCCAGTCCCAGTTCATGTCCCAGTGGTCAAACTTGTTTGGATTTTCCAAGGACAGAGACAGTCTTTCTTGGTACCTACTGATGTGAGGATGGCCTAATGCCAGGAAGGTCTGAGGAGGGGCCTTTCCTGAGAAAGAAGGTAGTGGCTCACCGCTGGCTCCTAACAGCTTCACAGAGTTGGACACGGAGACCAGATCTGAGAGAGAACAGCCCATTATGGGGGAATATATTATGGCCCACCAGTCAAAGGACACTCCATATTTTCACAGACCTACTTGGGGGTCTGTGTGGGTGTGGGTGTGGGTGTGGGTTTGTGGTTTTGTCTCATGTTCTGAGAATAGGTAGGAAAGTCGTTTTGTTTGGTTTGGTGTGAATTGTTTCTAGTAAGTCTTTTGACAAGGCGAGTGTTTCTATGTCTGTGTATCCCACTGTGTCCGTGGTTGTAGACATTAGAAAAGAGAGCGCATCAATACATATGTCCTATCTAGTAGAAATCTTACCAGCGTTCATCCTGTCCTATTTATGAATGGTCTATGGCTTGCCATATGGATCGGCCACTCCTAATATCTTCCTAAGATCCTATTTTCTTTCTGAATTTTGGCCAAACTCCAGAATAGGCTCATGGTTTTGTGTCCAAGATATGTACCACCTTTAAGCTCTGTGACATGGCCATGTACTGGATAGCTGAAGGCAATGGTGAGCATCTCAGAAAACTCAGATATCAGTGTGATCAGGAAAGTCTCAGTGGAGAAACCCTGCTTTGGGCCTTTTGCTTACCTATTGTACTATTGCCCTTAATGTCAGGAAAGTCTTTGCCTCAGGCCACCCCTTTGTGAAGACTGAAGAGTTTTCAAATGGAAATGAATGGGCATCACCTTTGGCTCTTTGCTTAATTGCTTTGAAAGGGATGTGTCTGAATCAGCTTCTTGGCCCTGTGTGAGGTTGTGGCTTAGATTCTCAGCACCTAATGGATCTAAAAAAATCCTATGTGTGCATCCAAAACCAAAATACCCATAAGAGCAGTCATTGTGGATGAAGTCTCTCACCTTCCTCTGTAAGGTTCCTGACCTCCATCTTTGAGAATAGGGATCCTTTGGGTCAAATGAGTTCTTCAAATCACTACAGAGGCTAGGCCATAGGTGCTTGGGTTTTCTCATGACCCCAATTAACATAAGGAATCTAAACCCCACAGTAATTAGGCCACAAAATGGAGAATCAGAGCAGTATTAAGGGCAGGCCTCTTTCATCACTTCTGGTTCACAGGAAGGGTCTCCCTGCCACACTGACTTTAAGCAAATGGGGGAAAGGGACCTTATTTTGGATACTGTCTTTGGCTTTGGCCCTCATGGAAACCTACAGCCTGAGGTTATGATTAGTGTCTATATGGAAGAAGATGAGGGCCATGTGGGAGTGTTTTGGTTTTAATTGTGGTCATTTTTGTGGCCGTTGGAAGAGATGACTGGGTCCACCTGGGCTTGAACACTGGTGTGATTCCCCTTAGAAACTGAGTTATGGAACTGACCTCAAAGAAGTATTGCCATGTATTGTGTTGGGATTTTAGGAGGCCACGCATGAGAGTCGCCCTTGGAAACTGAGATCAAGGCCCAGGGTGGCTTTCCACAGAGCACTGGGAATCTCAGGAAGGATATCACATGATTTTATTTTTAAAGAATTGGCAGCCATAGTTGCAAGTCAAAGCACAAAAGGATCACACATTGTAGACCTCAAATGCCTGGCTTAATGTGACCTTTTAGCCTGTCGTTGGGAATCATTGCCTGTTAGAATTCTCCAGAGATTTGATTGAAATAAGCTTCCTCTCCATTTCATGGTTCCTGAATGAATTAAACCCCACAGTGCCTCAAACTTCATCCTTGAAAAAAGGCTAGATAAATACCATTAAATTTTTGAAATTCCCATGAACAGGTGTCAGTGGAGAACCTTTGGATGTCTTATAGATGACCATGAGTGTACCAGACAATGCCTTGATTGACTGGGTTTCATGAAAATCATGTAGAACAGAGATGCCAGTAATTTGGAGCCCGATGAGTAGTCGGCCTAGAGCAGTGGAGTGTAGGTGTTTGTTAAAACATCTGTGATGGGGTCATGTTGATCTGCCATTGGCTTCCAAATGGTTTGTGACTGACATGGTGCAGCCCCCATACCCTTGTATGTAAAGGCATCTTGTTATACGGAGAGGTTTCAGGGCAATGTTTAGAATCAGATTGCTATTGTCAAGGGGGCAAGCTATGTGGGATAGAAGCCTGGTTGGTGCACTCTCCTGCAGACCCTTAACCAACACACGTGACAGAACTCCCTCCAGCACTCTGTCCTAGTTGACCTCTTCGTATTTCGTGAAGCAAATACTAAACTCCCAATGCAGCTGCAAGAAACACCATGAAAAGTAGAGGAAGACCAAATGGCTTCAAAGTCCACACTGGGAGACACTTTGCCCCCAAATGGCAACAAATTACCTACAAAGAGAGAATTCAGCCCTGCTGCCTCATGTTTATTGGAAAATAAGAAACCATGTGCTCCAGGTCACACAGATGCAGACCCAGATTTGATGGTCTCACTACAAAGGAAGTTAAAACTCCTGACAACAACATATATTCAAGTGCCCAACCTCAGAGGCAGTTTCTCAAGAAGTCTTTAGGCCAACAGAGCTCCATGTTTGTGGAGTTTTTACCATGTACCTTACTTTTCGAAACACCTCTACCACCTCCAAGGTTGTTAACTACTGAGAATTTTCCATTCCAGATGTGTATTCACAGATTTTCTAACTCTTCTTCTCTTATTGTGTCTTACTTGGGGTGAAGGTAATGTCAAGGCATTGTTCTGAATGAGAGTGGGAAGACTTTTGGGTAGCACATATTTGCATAAACATTGGATTCATTTTCCAATTTTCTATTCAAAATACTGAATCCCTGACTGTCAGAGGTAGAAGGAATTCTATTCTCCTTCAAAGAATAGCCTGACACTTACAAGAAACAGCCACCAGGAGACATCCTGTCTGAGAGACATCCTGTAGCCATCTGTCTCCCTGAGACATCCTGCAGCCATCTGTCTTTCTGAAACTTTCTGAGGTTATCTCACCTTGTGAAGACATCTAGGAACTGCCGATAAGAGAGATTTCCCACATCCAGCATACAAATACCCCTGTGTGAACAATAAAAGTTTGCAGCTTGATCAGAACTCCTGTCTTGCTGTCATCTCTCGTGTCTCTTGTCCCTTCATTCCTCCCTATCTAGGTTCGCTGCCCACGTTGATGTGTCCTGCCGGCTGGGACATCTGGCGCCCACCGACTGGGGCTTGAGCTTTTGAATGAGGGGGACCCCGTCCTCCTGGAAGATTTGGTCAAGCGGAGCTTGCAATAACTGCAGAAGACACCACCGAGAGACAGATCCAGGAGGAGCGTGGGGATGACGCACGGTGATTGACCCACTATGGGACAAGCAGTTTCGTCACATGATTTGTTTTTGTCAGGCTACAAGGAGTCCTTGCAGACATGGGGGCGCGTGTTTAGAAAAAAGACTTAATTTTTTTTTTCATACATAAGAGAGCAGTGTCCATGGTTTCCTCTTGAAAGGACCATTGATGGTAAAAGATGGCTTGGAGTAGGAGACTGTTTAAAAGATTATTATGAATCCTTTGGCCCAGAAAAAGTGCCTGTTCCCACCTTTTCTTACTGAAACTTAATTAATGAAATTCTTAAAAGTTCACCCTTTGACAATGGTACCTTAAAACTTGTCGAGGTTGGGGAAGAGGCTATGCAAATACTTCTCGTATCCCCTCAGCATGCCCATCAGTTAGTATAGACATAGACCCTTCTCAGGCTCCCCAGGACCATGGGAACCTTCCTGGTCCCCCTCAAAATACCACCCTAATGATTAAGGCTCCAATGGTTACCAACTGCCTTTATCCAGTTTTAAATTCCGGAGACTCATTGACCCCTGTAGAGGAGGCTACCTTGGAGAAGGAAGCAGCTCGCTACCATTCAGAAGACCCTGCACCTCTCAAGACCCTGCCATAGCCTATAGGACTTACACATCCAACCCCTCCTATATCCCTCCTGCCTTTTGTGCTCTGGCCCTTCAGGGTACAAATGCCGCCCCCCCAGATATTTTCCCCACTTCCCTTGCCTAAACTGGCTCCTTTGTGAGCATCCTTCCAACATAGACAGGAACAGATCCAACCTTTAAAAAAATTAAGATCCCTTCACTCTGAGCTCTGTTCATTAGCCATAGGTATGGAGTCAAAGTAACTGGCCTACAGTGGTCTAATACAAAGGCGAAGCCACTCCATCAACCTGTGCTCGCCTTCCCAGTCACCACCAGTCAGATAGATAAGCCTGCCCAGGCTGAGGTCAAAGACTTAGAGGAGGATCAAGAGGAGGAAGCGGAGAAATGGAATAAGGAGATCAGGACTCAGAGGATGAGGAGTTCAGCCCTAGGCAGGCAGGAACCCAGAGTCTACAAAAAATTAAGACTGCATTTTCCTGAAAAACTTAAAAAAGCTTGTGCTCACTATGGCCCCTTTGCACCCTACATGTTGGCTTTATTAGAAAGCCACAGCACACAATGACTTACTCCCAATGATTGGAAATTTTTAGACCAAGCTACCCTCAGTGCCAGAGACTTTCTGTTATGGAATGCAGATTTCAAAGAGCACTGTCGGGAAACTGCTCAAAAAATTTTAACTAAGGCCTCCTCTAAGTCCGGGACTTATGTTAAGCTAGTGGGCAATGAGCCTTTTGACACTAAAACTAAACAGGCACATTTCCCTGCTGGACTTTTGATGCAGATTCAGATGGCTGGCTTACATGCTTGGAGACACCTCCCTCAAAAGCCTCGGCTACCACTTCCCTGGCAAAAATTCGACAAGGGCCCGACGAGCCTTATAGCGACTTTGTTCCCAGGCTTAACCTAGCTGTGGAATGCTTGCTTGGACCAAGTGAAAACAAAAGCTCTTTTGTAAAACATATTGCCTTTGAAAACGCCAACCCAGCATGTCAGGATGTTCTTCAACCACATAAGGATAAAGGGAAACTTTCTGACTTTATTAGACTCTTTGCAGGGGTAGGTGCAGCTCATGCCATGGGTCTTGCCCTAGGTGCCACCTTTACCAAGACCTTTCACAATCCTGGCTCACGTACTTGCTTTACTTGTAAACAACCTGGCCATTTTGCACGCAAGTGTCCGACAGGCAAAGAAAGCCTAGGAATAGCATCTCCTTCAACTGGGGCTATACCGCCCCAAGCTACCCTTTGCCCTAGATGAGGTAAAGGTCATCACTGGGCCAGTGAGTGTAGATCTAAGACAAATGCCCTCAGACAGCCTATTTTTTCCTGCTTCTTGGGAAACTCCCTGCGGGGCCAGCCCCGGGCCACGACATCCCCCAGGACAAAACCAGGGGCAATAAGATTTTTTCCCTTCCAAACTCCCAACCTACCTCAAAATTCTTCTCCACAATTGCTTCCCTCCAACTAGCCACTCCAGGCAGCGCAGGATTGGACATCTGTGCCACCCCTGAAACTATATTAGACTCAATGCAAGGGCCCCAGATAATACCCACTGGAATTATGGGTCCCCCTCAATCTCATATCTGTGCCCTTATTTTTGGAAGAGCCTCTACTAACTTACATGGTGTTCAGGTCTTCCATGGCATTAATAATAATGACTTCACTGGAGAAAAAAAATACTGGCCACAGCTATTAATGGAGTTTTGGCCATCCCAGCAGGAACAAGTCTTGCACAATTAATACTCCTTCCCTTGAATCAAGGAGGCACTTAACCACCCAAACCTACCGCGGGGGACTGCCTCCTTGGGCTGCTCTGATGTAAATTGGGTTCAACCCGTTTCTCAAAATAGACCCACCATTTCCTTACTTATTGAAGGAAAGGAATTCCAAGGAATTCTAGATACTGGAGCTGATGCCACAATTATTTCTCAAAAATATTGGTCATCAGCTTGGGCCCTCACCCCATCCTTGACTGACCTTAAAGGGATAGGACAGTCAAAAAATCCTCTGGTCAGCTCTACGGCTCTTAGCTGGACTGATAAAGAGGGTAATAAGGGAATTGTCACTCCTTTCATTGTTCCTGACCTCCCTGTTAACCTATGGGCCCGAGATATTTTGAGTCAAATGGAAGTTATTCATGCCAGTCCCAATTCCATGGTGACTCATCAAATGCTTCATATTTATTTTGTCCCTGGTATAGGCCTTGGGAGACTGAGACAAGGACTGGTTGAGCCAATAAAACCCATACAAAAAAGAAATACATATGGACTTGGGTATTCGGATCTTTAGTGTCAGTCTCTGACTCTCCTGTACCCCATGGAGATAAAATTATTTGGGAGACTCAGACTCTTGTGTGGTTGGATCAATGGTCCCTTACCCAAGAAAATTTGGAGGCTGCCTCCATGTTAGTGCAGGAACAGCTGGCAGCCGGCCATGTAGAGCCCTCAACCTCACCATCGAATACTCCAATTTTTTGTTATCAAGTAAAAATCAGGCAAGTGGTGCCTTTTACAATATTTGTGTGCCATTAATAAACCTATGTGCCGAATAAGAGCACTACAGCCAGGCATTCCCACACCAGTGGCTATTCCCAAAAACTATTGTAAAATGATTATTGACTTAAAAGATTGTTTTTTTTTTTTACCATTCCTTTACATCCTGAGGATAGACACTATTTTGCCTTTAGTCTCCCTCACCTTAATTTTCAGGGCTCTATGCAGAGATTTCAATGCAAGGTTCTTCCCCAAGGTATGGCCAACAGCCCTAGTCTTTGACAAAAATATGTTGCTCAAGCAGTAGACCCTGTGAGAGAGCTATGGCCACAAATTTATATTTTACATTATATGGATGATTTGTAATTGCTGCACCTAATAACCATGACCTAAATAATTGTTACTTGGACCTTTACAAAATCCTCACTACCTTGGGACTACAGATAGCTCCTAATAAGGTTAAAACACAGGACTGTTATACCTATTTGGTCCTTAAACTTCAAGATAATCAGATCCAAATTCCTAAGATACAACTATGGGTGGACCATCTTCACACCCTTAATGATTTTCAAAAATTACTGGGGAATATTCAATGGCTAAAAACATATTTAAAATTACCCACTTGTATACTTTTGTCCCTTAATGATATTTTGAGAGGTGATTCCCACCCCTCCTCCCCTCAAAAGCTTACTCCCGAGGCATGACAGGCATTAAACCAAGTCACAGAAGCCATTGCCAAACAGTTTTTTACAGAACATTCTTATAACCTTCCTCTGGTTCTGGTTATTTTACACACTCCTCATACACCCACAGGAATATTTCAGCAGCGAAATACACATTTTAGAAATAAAGGCTGCCTTTGCTTTGGGTCCATTTACCCACCACATTCTCCAAGGTTATTACTGTTTTTCTTGCTCAGGTAGCTTCTATTATTTTTAAATGTCGTTTGCTATCTCGACAACATTTTGGCAAAGACCATGATAATATTTTAATTTCATATACTAAAGACCAAACCCAATTTTTACTACAGACAGAGAATGAATGGCGTATTGCCTTATTAGGCTTTTTGGGAACAATTGATAACCACCTCCCCAATGACCCCCTTTTATATTTTGTCCAGTTACATCCATTTATTTTTGCCAAAATTACTCAAAAGGTTCCCATTCCTCAAGTCCTTACTGTCTTTACAGACGGTTCCAGTAATGGCCGAGCAGTCTTTGTTGTCAATAACCAACCTAACACCTTTGATACTGTCTATCATTCAGCACAGTTTGTGGAATTGTTTGCCATAACACAAGTTTTTAAAACATTTCTTGATAATCCTGTTAATATTTATACATACAGTGCCTACATTGCTCATTCTGTGCCCCTGCTTCAGATTTCACCCACCATTAAGGCTTCTTCCAATGTGGCCCATCGGTTTCACCAGCTTCAGAAGCTAATTCAGGCCAGACAACACCCATTTTTCTTAGGACACATCAGGGCACACTCTGATCTTCCCAGCCCTCTAACACAAGGTAATGCCAAAGCTGATGCAGCAACTGGTTTCATCTTTTCAATTTTTGTTGGCTCCATTCAAAAGGCCACGGATTTACACAATCTTCACCATCTAAATTCCCAGAACCTTCAATAACTATGTAAAATTACCAGGCAACAGGCACGAGAAATAGTAAAAGCATGCCCTGGTTGCACTGTCTCCCTCCCCATTCAACACTTGGGAGTTAACCCCCGAAGATTACTGTCCAATCAGTTTTGGCAAATGGATGTTACTCATTTTTCTGAATTTGGAAAAACCAAATATATACACGTTTCTGTAGATACCTTCAGCGGCCTTATTTTTGCATCACCACATTCTGGAGAGGCTATCAAAGATGTCCTTTCTCATCTTGTTTCAGTGTTTTCCGTAATGGGTAAACCAATACATATTAAAAAAAAGATAATTGTCCTGCATATACCAGTGCCAAGTTTAAACAGTTTTGTGCTTCCTCGCAAATTTGTCATACTACTGGAATTCCATACAAGCCTCAGGCATTGTGGAACGTGCCCACCTTACCTAAAGACTTGGCTAACCCGCTTTAATGCTTCTGCACTTGTATTTACCACTCACAGGCATCGCCTTAATCATGCATTATTTGCCCTTATTTTTCTTTCCCTAGACAATGAAGGCCATTCGGCTGCAGACTGACACTGGCAATCCTCGTCCAATTCTGTTCGCCCACCTGTTATGTGGCACAATCCCCTTACAAATAAATGGAAAGGCCCAGGTCCTGTCCTCATCTGTGGACGAGGCTCAGCTTGTGTTTTGGACCAAGAGCAAGCAGCCCCAAGATGGTTACCAGAACGCCTGGTTAAACAGGTTAATGGCTTACCTCAACACGGGGATGGAGGCCCTCACCCTGAGGACAAATTTTCCTCTTTTTCAGATGCAGCCAACAATCTGTGTGAGGATCCTACTTAAGGCACTTCTGCTGAACAGGATTGTACACGGAGGCTTTGGCCCTCCACCTTCCAACATCATGGAGTACCTTTTTGGCCCTCCCTGTGAACGCAAGGGAGGATCTTGGACTCAGGCTCCCACTAGTTTGACCCAGTCTGCTGACTGTGTGACTATGGTGGCTTACCTCCGGGCCGAGGTTGACCATAAACTCAGAGGAGTTCATCAGCCTAAATTGGTATGTGTTAACAAGCCAAAGATTATTCCCCCTAGTACAAGTAATGCTCTCTAAAATTGTTCTGCAACTTGAACGCATACCCAAGCGATGCATGCCACTTGTTATGCGTCGGCCTAAATTTGTGTCAACAAGAAGGGAGAACAATTTTTTGAAGCCTCCCTAACTAAAACTCATGCAGCAGGAGGGACCACTATTCATTATACCCCCGTTCTTTTTGACCGGGGAGGAGAAGGCAAATACACCAAGCTACAGTCAGCTGGGTGCCAAGGCCCTGTTGGTAAACCCCCCTTCTGCCCCATTAAGGCACCTACAGGGGTCGCTGATGGTGGAGGATTCCCTTATGCTGTCAAGCATCCTCAGATAATCAAACTTTTGAAACCCCAAATCCCTGAGCTCACATATCATCTCTTAATATAGCCAAAATGCCAGCTCCCTGGTTTAGATAACAATATATTAGATATTTTGGAAACTACCTTCTCCTTGCTTAATAATTCCAACCCCACCTTTGCTGGTGATTGCTGGCTCTCCATGACAACAGGGGCAATCATGCCTATTGCAGTTCCTATTAATTCTATCATAGACGATGATAATACATGCCAACCCAGATTTCCTTTTAAAGTACAGTCTATAGGCACTTTTACAATATGTCTTTTAGGCGCGATGCAAAATAATACCTATGATATTGATGTTGGAGTTCCTTCCTTTGGAAATTGCTCAACAGTACAAAACTATTCCTCACCCACCCCATCTCTTTGTCCCTCCAATGGCATAGTTTTTATGTGTGGAGGAAACTCGGCCTTCCTGAGGCTTCCATCGAATTGGACCGTTGGCTGTGTTCTTGCCTTATTACTCCCTGATATAACTATTGTCCCAGGAGACAAAACTCTATGCATTCCTAGTCTAGACACCTTAGTCAAAACACACAGGCCGGCAATACAGGCCTTACCACTCTTTGCCAGCCTTGGAATAACAGCTGCTGTGAACACAGGTACAGCTGGCTTAGGCATGGCTATACACTCTTAGCGTCGCCTGTCTCAACAACTTATAAATGATGTAAAAACTCTATCAGGAACCATTAAAGATTTGCAGGACCTAGTAGACTCCCTGGCAGAAGTGTTCCTTCAAAACAGAGAAGGCTTAGATTTACTGACAGCTAACCAGGGAGGTATTTGCTTGGCCTTAGGGGCACGATGCTGCTTTAATGCCAATAAATCAGTCATAGTACGCACTAAAATTAAGCAGCTTCAAGAGATCTAGAAAAGAGACGAAGGGAACTATTTGAAAATCCCCTCTGGACTGGGTTTAATGGATTTCTACCCTACCTTCTTCCCCTATTAGGCCCTTTGTTGGGTTTACTTTTAATGGTGTCCATAGGACCCTGCATTATAAACAGGCTTGTACAATTTATTATAGAACAGATTAATATTTTGGCCTCTAAGCCCATACAGGTCCACTATCATCACCTGGAGATGGAAGACCATGCTGCCAACATTTAAAAGGATGTTCTACCCTTCTCACAGGCTTATTTCTTAAGTTTATATCCCCACAGATCTCTCTTTCTTACATTAAACTATAAGTAACAGCTCTGACCAACCATCTTCTGCCATTGCCATAAGGGTTCGTCCTCCATGGGCCCCTTCACTTGGGGGGGGATGCACCCATGGAGTGAGGACGTTAGGCCATAATAACGGAGGATGCAGGATGGACTGCAGGAGGATGGATCCACGGATACCAAAACAGAAGACCTCTTAGTGACACGCTCTGGTGCATGGCGGTCGGCATGCTTCCCTTTTAAAGCCGTCTCCTCCAAAAATATGCCAAGGCCACCACGAAATCTTGTAAACATGCTCTCTCGAATCAGGAGATATTCAAAGGCCTGCTAGAGAAACAGAGCCTCTATCACCCCCTAAAACATTGGCCGGTAAGGTATGGTCAAATATTTTATATAAGAAAGGGGGAGAGGTCAGGGGCTAGAAGGAAGTTCTCCTTCAAAGTATATCCTGACACTGAAAAGAAACAGCCCCCTGGGAGATATCCTGCCTGGGAGACATCCCGCAGCCATCTATCTCCCTGAGACATCCTGCAGCCATCTGTCTTCCAGCAACATCCTGAGGTTATCTCACTTTCAGAAGACATCCAGCAACTGCCGATAAGAAAGCTTTCCCATCCACAGCATATAAATTTCCATGTGAGAACAATAAAAGTTTGCAGCATGATCAGAACTCCAGTCTTGCTGTAATCTCTCGTGTCTCTTGTCCCTTCATTCCTCCCCAACTAAGTTTCTTGCCCACGTTGATGTGTCCCGCCGGCCGGGACAACTGACACTAACCCATACCCTACTACACTCTGACAACTAATCCTAATATGATGGAGAAAAACAACCCAAACAGAATAGAAATACAAGCAGTTCAGAGGAGGCATGGTGTATATTTGGACTTGCCTTTTGCATGATATAGGGTAGGTGTTATAAATCTAGTTAACAACACCTACTATCTTCCTAAGCTCCTGTTTTCTTCCTGAATTCTGGCCACTCTCCAGAATAGGCTCATGGTTTTGTGTCCACGATATGTACGACCTCCAAGCTCTGTGACATGGCCATGTACTGGATAGCTGAAGGGAATGCGAGCATCTCAGAAAACTCAGATATCAGTGTGACCAGGAAAGTCTCAGTGGAGAAACCCTGCTTTGGGCCTTTTGCTAACCTATTTGCCTGTTGCCATGAATGTCAGGAAGGTCTTTGCCTCAGGCCAGCCCTTTGTGAATCCTGAAGAAAACTGTTTTCAAATTGTAATAAATGGGCATCACCTGTGGCTCTTTGCTTAAATGCTTTGGAAAGGGATGTGTCTGAATCTGCCTCTTTGCCCTGTGTGAGGTAGTGGCTTAGATTCTCAGCACCAGTTGGATCTAAAGAAAAATCCAATGTGTGCATCCAAAACCAAAATGCAAAAAAGATCAGTCATGGTGTATGAAGTTTCTCACCTTCCTCTTTTAGGTTCCTGACCTCCATCAAGTGAGAATAGGGATCCTTTGGGACAAATGAGTTCTTTCATGCCCTGTAGAGATGATTGGGTTTTCTCATGACTCCAAATCACATGAAGAAACTATACCTGACAGTCAGTAGGCCTCAAATTGGACAAGCAGAGCAGTATTAATGGCAGACCTAAGTGATCAATCCTGGTTCACAGAAATGGTGTCCAGGCTACCCTGAGGTTAGGCAAATGAAGGGAAAGAGACCTTATTTTGGAAACTCTCTTTGGCTGTGCCATTCATGGAAACATCCAGCCAGAGGTTATGATGAATGTATATATGGAAGAAGATGAGGGCCTTGGTGGAGTGTTTTGATTTTAATTGTGGTCATTTGTGTGGAGTTTGGAAGAGATGACTGGGTCCACCTGGGCTTGAACTCTGGTGTGATTCCCCTCAGAGACTGAGTTCAGTGACTGACTTCAGAGAAGTAATTGCTTTGGAAAGGGATGTGTCTTAATCAGCCTCTTGGCCCTGTGTGAGGCTGTGGCTTTGATTACCAGCACCGTATGGATCTAAAAATGATCCCATGTCTGCTTCCAAAACCAAAATGGCCAAAATTGCAGTCATTGTTGATGAAGTCTCTCGCCTTCCTTTGTAAGGTTCTGAAAGAATAAAAGAAATTGAAATTGAAACGTAAAGAAACAGGTTCTGTAAAGCTTCCAGGCTGCACGCAGAACCTGAAATTCCTGTGGCAGTTAAGACAATTCCCGGAACTACCCATTAGATGTGTGTTGAAATCTTCCCTGACCACCTAGTTACTTAACAACCTCTTCCCAAAAACCGTGCAGCTAAGCACATATACATCTCAGGGCTTCAACCAATCAGTTTAAATGTATACCCCTTCTCAGGGCTGACCAATCACCCCCTGCCTGAACTGTTCCCACCAATGAATGTGCAAATCATGTTTTAGAGTTGTTATT